>NW_005054431.1:1955928-1958451 GCF_000277835.1 Geospiza fortis | reverse complement strand
GGCGTGCGCCTGCTGCCACCCGCCCTGCCGCACGCCGCTGTCTCTGGGTTTCTGTGTATATACAACCTGGACACAGGCAGTCCGGGGTCCGGCATCACAGACAAACGCCTCGGGGTCCCAAACTCCATGTGCACCGCCTCTCTGTGTGCTGCAAGGGTGTGTGTTTGGGGAAAGCCTGCAGGGGTAGTATTTACAACCTGCAATGAAAACTGCAACGCTTAAGGACTGTTGTGGGTTGTCTATCACAGGCAAGCTGAAAACTTTACAAAACCAGCAAAATAAACACTGCTTAGCTTGCAGAGGACAGCCTCATTAGATGTCTTTTCATTTAGTTTCTGAGCTGTACCACTCATCCTGAGGCAGACACTACATCACAGACCTGCTCTATTTTGTGATACGTACCATTACAGACAAGAACTGCAGTGAATATTTACATGTCATAAAGATCCCCTTTGCTCTCCTGTTAAAGATTCAGTGACTGCTGAATCTGCTCAGACTGTGATCTGCTCATAGGGCCTCCTCCGCATCAGATTCGTCTCTTTGGTCCCCTTAGGGAAAGCAGATCCTGGGGGGGCTAAGTGAGTTTGTCCATAAGAAATCATTCCAGACACTGTGTTTATGACAGTGAGCTCTGGAACTGGGGGGCGGGGGCTCACATTCAGTGGAGGCAGAAAACCTGGCCTTGTCTGATCCAGCACTAAGGCTCCTGATCCCTCTTCCCCTAGAGGAGCCTGATTTCTGCCTCTTGGAGAAACAGGAGACATCTCCAGACCTCTTCTTGGACTTGGTAACAAAGTCTGGTACGTAGGAAGAATCTCTCTATTTCCTTGTGGTGACTTACTACCTTTGGTATCAGCAGCAGGGATCAGACTGTTGGTTAACTGAGAACCAGAGATGTTGTAATTTGCTTCTCCACTTCCCTTCTTGATAATGCTGCCAAGGTTTGAAAGTAAGCTGATTTGTCCCAAACTGGCATCCATGCCCATGGGAATCTCACTGGGGTTATGTTTCTCTTCAACAAAAGGAGGCTGATAGTTTATTGCATCACGCAGTGCTTTCCTTGACATGGTTTGATCAGAGGTTCTCAGTACCTGAGCAGTGTCCTTCCTGTCTCTACTTTCATGACTGGAGGTGACACTCTTGCATAAGTCAAGGCCACCGACTTTACAGGAGAGCTCTTCCATGGGACTGATACACTGGAGTTCTTGTGGAGAAGCAAGTTTCCTCTGCTGGAACACTGCTGGACAGCACTTCAGCCACGGATCACACTGCAGCACTTGTGTCAGCTTGAACCGTGCTGGTGTGGAGCTGGATTTGGTCATCAGTGGCACTCTTTCAGAGGAGCTGTCCCCCTGCTGCCCACCATACAGCTCTTTAAAGCTGAATGGGTCTTCTGGACCCTCGTCTGGTTCTATCTGTGATGGGGAGGTGCAGTCAGCTGGAGAAGTGCATTCCTCGAGGTCTGGAGGAGGCACGTTCAGGTACTGCTTTGTCTTCTGCCTGCCCGAGGCAGACTTGTCGGTGGTGATGATGATGACCTCTTGCCCTCGCGCCTTGCAGGCCTTCAGCAGCAGCTCCAGGGTGTCTCTGTCGGCAGCGTTGATGGCATACACCAGCGCGGAGCAGTTGGAGTGGTCCGGCAGGCTGGGGTCAGCGCCGCTCATCAGCAGCAGCGACACCACCTCGGGGCCTGCCTTCTCCAGGCAGGCGTGCATCAGGGCCGTCTTGCCCGACTTGTCCTGGATGTTGGGGTCAGCCTTGTTGTCCAGCAGGTACTTGACCATCCTGGCCTTGCTGGCGCTCTGCAGGTCGGCGTGCTGGGTCATGCAGGCCACCATGAGCGGGGTCTCTCCGCGGCTGTTGCTCTCATTGACGTAGGCGCCGCCGTCGATCAGCAGCCGCGTCAGCCGCAGCCGCCGCTGGTACACGGCCTTGATCAGCGAGTAGCCCTCGGGCGGCACGTCCGCTGCCTCCATGGCCCTGCTCTGCCCTCGGCACCTGCCCTGCCCTCACAGCCTCACTGGGCTGCCTTAGAAAGCACATGGGTCCCCAGGGAAGGAGAAGGAAATGGGGAGAAAAGAACAGAGGGTTTAACTGCGCTAATTGCTCCTGGAAACACCCTCGTATTTTGTGAAAAAACTATGAAGGGAAGAAAAGATGAAAGGTTTCGCCCCTCCCTTAGACTTACAACAAATGTGTTGAAAACTTAAAAAAACCCTTCAATATAATTATAGTGTTTATGTAAGATTAAAGCATGACTGTCACCTTCTTACTTTTTGACTGTCCTTTACACAGTCTTCTGCCTGAGTAGACAGTATCAGCTCTACAACAAAAGAAACATTTGACAACATCAAAGAGAATCAGGAGGTTTCACACAAAAAATTAAGAGCCTAAATAACATTAAGCATAAATAACATACATAACAACATACATTCATAAATAACAATACACAGTCATATAAGTTTGCAGACATGCAGCTAAAACTTCTTTGTCTTGTATGTGCTTGCTTACCTGTGTGTAGGG
>NW_005054431.1:1953516-1955913 GCF_000277835.1 Geospiza fortis | reverse complement strand
AATTGGCAGAGCAATATTACTTCAATACAAGATTAGATATGCATTAAATTATTACATTCATTTATTTAAAATGTCTTTCTAGAGAAATAAAAATGTTTAACTGGTTTAACTGTAAAGACAATTAATTAATCATTTTTATTCATCACTGAAAACACTAGTAATGGTGATTTACTGAAAAGCAGCAATTTAATTCTGTTTTACTGTGAATACGGAAATCGAAGGATGATCTCAATATACTTTGTTCCAAAAGTCCAACAAGCAAAAAAAATGAGAGTCAGATTTACTCCCTGGAAATCTGGGGAGGAAATCTGACTTTGACTGGTCGCTTGTTTTTTCACCCCTCTATCTTGATAAAACATTTTTAAAAGGTAATTGCATCGAAATTACTTTAGGGATTCACTCCATTATAATAAAAGTACAGGACTCAGTACTGTATATTTCAGCTTTCATTAAAGTGCAAATCATTATTATGATTTTCATGTGTACTTTTGACAAGTAATGTATTCACGATTATTGTAAAGTCTTTTATAAATGTATCCAATCAATTTGTGCATTTAGGTTTCCAGAAGGAAACTGCAGAGAAATACCAGGTACATAACACACATGTTGGAATTCTGGTTGTGTTCTCCCCTGGTTTTGACCTACCTGGAAGTTGTTGGTGATGTTACATTTCTTTCCTATTTATCTAAAGCTCCTCTGATACTTAACTTTACTTAAGTGACAGCATATAGCCTTTATTACATAAGCCTTTCCATCTGTAGAAATCCCTTTTACGGCCAAAAGAACATTAAATATTGAACAGGCATGGAGAGAGAATAATGCTACCTGAAGTGGTGCAGCAGGTCAGGGCTGAAGGTGAGGCTGCTTCTGTGACATCTCCTCTAACCCCTCCTGTTGCTGAAATCCGCTGTTTCTGCCGACTTCAGCAGGTCTGAGGGGGGGAAGGCTGACCTAAGACAACAGCTGAAGTTGGAAAGTGAGAGTAAATGGGGTTGGCAGGTATGGGCTTGCTTGGAGAAAGCCTGAGATGTTTCTGTGCCGAGAAAAGTGAAGAGAAGATTCATGAAATGGGGAAGAGAAACACCCAAATTCTTCAGAATCAGATTCTCTACCATCAAAAGAAAGTGTTACAGGTTCACAACTGGAACAACACAATGCAGAACACACTCCCGAGGGCTGATGACAGCCACGGCTTCATCTGTTAATCATATCACACCTGGACTGGCTACAACCTGCTCCAAAAGCCCCACAGCTGGCTTTTTTGAAGTGGAAGACCACCGGCCAAGCAGATTCCCTAAAATAGTAATTCATTGGATAATTCATCACAGATCGGTGCTGAACAGATTGGGACTATACAGCATTCCTAAATTTAATTAACTGCCATGTCTGAGCTATCCAAGAGTTCCTGAGCTATCCGGACTGACACAGGTGCCTCTCACCTGCGGAGGCAAACTTTGAAAGCAGCTTCAAGCTTTAAAGCAGTTTGAGGAATGAGGAACTTAGGCAACTCAGTGTGTGACACTGAATCATGGGCTGGTCTGTCAAATCCCCCACAAATTCCTCTTATTCTTGTGCAAATAATATTCCTGCACTGTGCTGTTTAGAAAGGGCTTAGCTTTGTTTTCAAACAGCAATATTGTCCTGGAAAGTACTCTGAGACAAAATAGCACCAGGCACCTCATAGTATGAAAACCTGGTTCTGAACCTAATAGTCTAATCACAGCACTGAGGGGAAAAGAGCCCATCGACGTTATAACAAATAAACAAATGAAGGCAACAGTGTCATGTATGCGTGATATGAATGAAGGAGTCTTTGCAAACTATTCCTCACCTGCTTACTGTGAGAGCCAGATCTCCTGCCCTCCGAGCCTCAGCACCCTCACTGTTAAACAAGCTCTCACAGTTGTGTTTAGAGAGCCTAGAATCATTCCAGTGAAATTGTCATTGATTCTCATCTCGGAAAAAAGCTTTCACACTCAAAGAGCATGAGCACTTCGGTATTTTTATGATTCTTCATATACACATTAAACCTGACAAATTCAGTCAGGGTAGTAAAAACTTGCTTTGCTACTTTAAATTTACCACGTACGAGTTACTTTTGACTTACAAAAATTCCCATTCCAACGCTGCCAAAACTGCTCCGCCACCACCACCCCAAAGTTTCCACCACAACTCGCAACCTGACGGCTCTAAAGAGCTCCCTCAGCGGAGCCGGGAAAGAGCAGGGACCGCAAACTTCTCGGCAGCGAGAAGCACACACAGCAGCAACACGCAGACACCACGAGCACGAGAAGAAGGCTGCGAGAATTAGTTTAAATACTTTACCGCGCTGTCGGCGGCGAGGCGGCAGCGCCGTTCCTTGCGCGCTCGGCTCCGCTGCGGGCGGGCGGACGGGAC
>NW_005054431.1:1930473-1953125 GCF_000277835.1 Geospiza fortis | reverse complement strand
GTCCGACCCCTCAGCCCCAGAGCCGGACCCACAGCCCCTCACACCCGGCTGTGTCCCCTCACACCCTCAGCGCCCCACAGCTGCCCCTCACACCCCCCACACATCCACACCCAAACACTCCGGACACCCCAAATACCCCTCACGCCCCAGACACCCCTCTCACCCCACACACCCTCTCACACCCCTCACCCTCCTTGTCCCCCATACATCCCTCAGACCCCCCACACCCCTCACATCCCTCAGATGTGTCAGACCCCCCACACTCCACACACCCCTCAGATCCCTCAGACCTGTCAGACCCCACACACTCCACACCACCTTGCTCTTCCCCTCCCCTCACCCCTCCTGTCACCCCACACACCCTCACACCTGCATCCCCCGTTCTCTCACACCATCCCACACTCACAGCGACACACACCCCGTCACCCCACACCTCCTGACCGTCTGGACAGAGGCAGAACCGAGGGCTCCCTGGCCGTGCTTTGTGATCTCCTGTCAGTGCAGCCAATGGAGGAACAATACACTGAACACCCTCCTCACCACCACACTGCTTCCAGCCACCCAGGCAGGATTTAACGGGGCTGAGAGGAAGCTGAGCCCAAGGAGAAGCTTCCCTCAGGTGTGACCAAGTTTGACTTTGAAGTAATTCCTGGTTAGTTTCACAGGCTAGAATCCTGTGAAATTTCAAAGCACAAAGACACTTCTTGGTTTCCAGGCAAGCTTAGGACGCCTCCACAACACAGTCTGGCTGAGGCTGGAGGAGATCTCTGGAGGTTATCCAGTCCAAGCCTCCTGATCGCCCAGGAACACCCTGCCACCATTTGTTTAATGCCTCCAAGGACAGAGACTCCACAGCCTTCCTGGGCAGCCTGTGCCGGTGCTCGACAACCCTCAGAGGCTTCCCGGGGTTCAGAACCTTGGCTCTGTGCCCGTTGGGTCGTTCCCTGTCACACAGAGCTGCTGGAAGGATGCAGCTCTGTGTGTGTGCCTTCTCCTCTGGTGTACAGCAGTGAGACCCCTTCTGGGCATTGTTTCTTCCAGGCTATCCAGGAGCAGCTGCCTGAGCCTCTTCGCTTCTGACTGAGAGCCTGTGGGCATCTTCTGGGACACAGAGCAAGGATGTTCTCTGCAGAAATCCAGGCGGGCCCTGCCCACGCCTTCCTTGCTCATGGCAGGAGGTCTGCAGGTCGCAGAAGCACGGCTGCTCTGGAGCAGCCAGCCTGACCCTTGCCATCCCTGCGCTGCGCTCTGCTCTCTGCAGTTGCTGTGTGCCTCTGGTGGTGCTCACGGCGTGTTCTCCCATGCATCTGTGAGCCACAGGCCCTCCTGATGGTCCCCAGAGGCTCCAGGGGGGTTTCCTTGGAGGGCACCTGGCAGGGTGTCCTTGCTGCTCACACGGGGCTGTGTGAGACCCTGCAGGCAGCCCTCACGGCCGCCTCTCCGAGCTGTGCGAGCACACAGCTGCCAGGTGAGTGCAGCAGGGCAGGTGAGGGTGAGCGGCAGCCAAACGAGCCACTACGGCCGGACAATGAGCAGCAAACCACAGCACAGCACCCAGCTGCACAGCACTGAGCTCGGCAACACAGGGAGAGAAGGTTCCAGGAGCAGTGTGAAGGGGATTTGTGCCTTGCTATTTTTTAAAAGTGCACGTCAGGATCAATGAGAAGCCGTCATGACTAAGAGCTGCATAAATGGTATGAATAAGCCACTAAGACAAACAACATTCCAAGGGAAGGTTCCTCAGTTGCTCTTTAACCTTCTCTTTCAAAAACTAAGTTGGGAGAATGTCCACAGATGTTTTGGGGCTTTTCTGCCCGTGATTCTAATCATTGTTGTTTTCTTTTCTCCCCTACCTCATCCATATTCTTAATACTCAGTCTTTGCCATGCAGCCTCAGAAAAACTTGTGTACTGAGCACCCGCTCTTGAGGAGTTTACTGCTCTTCACAGTCCTGTTGCTGGTTAATTCTGTGAGATGGAGAGGCACTGTACACTTGTGTATATACCAGCACTCCTGCTGCTGAAACAGTACCACTTCTGTAGTTCTTGCAGCTCTAAATGTCCCCTTTCTTATTCCTCCTTCCATCCTTGCCTGCATTGTGCTGTTGAGCTTGATAGCCAACATGAATCATTGACCAAAAAAACCCAAAAAAACCCCTGCGTATCAAACAAGCTCTTGGAAGAACACTTTTATGAAGATAATTAGATTTTTTTCTTATAAACATCACCATGGATACTCTTGGTTGGATAGAAAAACAACTACTGGTATCAAGAAGTTCCTGCTAAAAGTGAAGGAGACTGGAAAGCCAGAGCAGGCAACACATCTATGAAGCACAAATTTTATTATAAAACACAGAAGATGTTTGCATATGCACATGGCATATTTGTTTATCACATTTCTTGATAACCCTCTCCTCTATTTCACTGACAGTTGAGTTACCTGGACGTGTACTAGGAGAAAGTTCCATGGTTGCAGAATTCTAATAACAATTTTAATTAACTAAAAATGTTTGTCACAAACAGATGTTTTTAGGTTGCTCAAAGAATTACTGCAAAAGGTATTGCCAAATCAGGCTTAACATAAAAGTGAAGGTGCAACACAGTTCATTGACATGCTTCACTCTACTACTCAAAGTTCAAGCACAGAACTTGATCAAAATCTAGAAACAGTCAATCTAAAATTAAAATCAAATGAAAGTGGTATATGTGGGGGGTGAGGACAGGAGAAAGAGTAAGAATGGGAAAGGGTGAGGATGCAAAGGGATAAGGGAGACCTGTCACTGATTTACAGGTTCAGAATGCACCTCCCTGCAAAACATAGCCTCACACTTGACCAAAGATTTAGGCCTGAAGATTTTAACAGCACTTAAACATAGTGGCACTGAATTAATAGCCTAGTTCAAAGAATTTAACAAAGGACTCTGTAGAATTTACTAGAAGCATGACAGTAACTCACAGGCCTATGGGCTGTGGGAAATGCCACCCACCTCAGGGAAGGACTCACTTAGCACAAATGTTTGTAGGGTCACAGTATTAGTCACAGTAATGTCCCATCCAGATTGCAATTCTGCTTGGCAACTTTCTCTGAATGTTCAACAAGGAAAATGTTCATCCACTTGGACTTGCTCATCAGCCAGCCCCAGATCCTGGGAGCAGACAGTGTCTCTGGTAGCTTAGGAGGAGCTCAGCCCCTCAGGTGCTGCTCATCAAAGCCACAACCTGATGAGCATTTCTGAGATCACAGCGTGGCCCCAGGTGGGTGATTCTTGATAAACTGTGCTCAGGCATGCAGGAAAATGACATATTTAGTTTTCTGGACACCAGTTGCCAGCAAGTTGCAGGAAGCCCAGTGCTGGACTGCAGCCTGGAGCCCAGGAGCCTGCTTTGGGAAGGCAGTCTCAGAGCTGAAAGCACTGGCTTGGCACCTGATGACACTTGGGCACACCTGTGGGGCCCAAGTGTCATCAGCCACAGTCGGGCCTTTCCTGTGTCCTTGGGGATTCTGGCAATCAGCCAGGTCAGCGGCTCCACTTTGTTCACAGAAAGATAAAGGAAAGGAATGGAAATAGTTAAATTCAATCTGACATCCTCACCCCCTGCCCTAGTTTTGGATTTTGCTTCCCATGAGAAATTGTAAACAGTCTATCGTGTCTGTTTGGTACTGGCCAGCCTCAGCCTACACCAGCAAGAACTCATTCAAGGGAAGGGGCCATCATTGCTTACATATGTAATTACTTATATATTAATGCATTGCCGTGTAAATTGTTGAACATGGTATGATGTAACATAAGCCATTCTAGTAATTCAGTTACTTTATTATGTATTAGTGCATAGAATTATTTTCAAAATGGTGAATGAATGGAAAAATATAGAAGCCTAATTAACTTGGTTTAAGTTAATTAGGGATGACTTGGGATGACTTAAAAAAACCCCCAAACCCTGAAGTCTTTATGATATATTAATTTGATATATAATAAAAATAAATACATTAAATACTTAAATACATTCTAAGCCATTGGGTACAGAGGCAGATGTTTACTGTAGTAGAACTGTTTGCTGAGAGGAATGCGCTCATGTTGTAAACAACAGTGTTCTTAAAAATATATCTAAAATGTAACAGGCACAGCTGCTTGGTTGTTCAAATTCTTGAAAGGGGATTATGGTAGTGATGTAGAGACATCAGTTGAGAGATCTAAGAGAGAAGTGGAGTGCTATGTTTTGTGCTTCAAAAATAATGACCAAAACCAAACAGAAGGAATTAGGAGTCTATGAAGTGTCTCACAAAAACCCCATGCGTGCGGTGTAAAATCTAGAGAAGAGCCTTGTTATGTTATTGGTTTGTTTCCCAGGCAATTTGGAGGCACACGTGGCACTGCACTGTCCCTGCTCCGTGGGCCTGTCAGGCTCTGGTGTGACCCTCTGCCTCCAGGCAGATCATGCCGGTGCCCAGGTATCTCCTGGTTTCCATCAAGCATGCTTTGATTAGCTATTTGGGACGTGGAGCTTTCTGCTGGATAAATAATCTCTCAGAAGTGTTTGGTGGTTTATTGCCAAGTACTTCGATTAAAAAACTGAGTGTGTGTGGGAACTGCACTTGTGACACTTGCAGGAATAATTGTGGCTGGTGACGGAAGCAGGGCTCCCTCTAACAGCTTTAGAGAATATATTGCAATAAATGTCTTGTTCCACGGGCACCAGCCTTTGCAAGGCTGCACAATTCAAGTGCTACCTTCCTGGCTGCTATAAATCAGCAGGCTCAGGGGATAACTATCTTTTGCCAGCTCCCACAGCCTGTGAACATCCTTAGAGCAGAATCTTTCTCATACATACATTTATAAATGGTTGTTTAGATTGCAGCAGAATGTTGGCTGTACTTCTATGTCTGGAGCAGTTTCTAAAAGAATCTGAATTACATACTACGAAAAAAATATAGTGAACTGTGCAAAAAAAAAAAGGTGAAACTGGTCTGCAACAAAAGGAACAGAATTTACATGACTCCATTGGAAAGATAACCATAATTTCATGAGAGCCACTGAGAATCAACACTAAAGAAATCAATTTTGACTGCTAAAATAGCAATATGCACAAAAATACTCAGTGAGTAAAGAACTCCAGTCAAATGGGTTGCCTTCTACCATGATAAACAACTGAACAGCATGAGAAAAAAAGGATTTAAAATTAATTAGAAAAAAATAAATCTTTCTAAACTTAGATATGTTACATTAATGAGGTTTTCCACCTAGGACCACTGATGGGACCAGATCTAAATTTTAATCTTTTTGAGCAAAACCGAACAAGAGGAGGTATAGTGATTAAAAGTGCTCTTGTGAAAATGAAGCTCTTTTTCCAACCGTTTTCAAAAGAAATAATTTCCAGGAGCTTTTCTGGACATGTTCAATGAGCTACTGATATAGAACTAAAAAGACTAAATGCTTCTAAAGTGCTCCTTAGTACAACTGAACAAGCTTTAGTGTAATTCAGTGGCCCAATCCATTCTGAGTTATTGAGGTGAAGCAGGGATCTCCAGTGAAGGGCTGGTAATCCACCCACTGGGACAGCTGTCCAAAACCGATGTGAGTGTTCCCAGCAGAGTTTTTTGTGGAAAACTGCATTTTCAGGAAGCATGAACATCAAAATTTTCTGTTTTCATG
Organism: Geospiza fortis; assembly: GCF_000277835.1. Lineage (NCBI taxonomy): Eukaryota > Metazoa > Chordata > Aves > Passeriformes > Thraupidae > Geospiza > Geospiza fortis. Next base: position 1,947,475 of record NW_005054431.1, on the reverse strand, counting down.
CAAGTGTCCATCTCAATTAAATCAATGACATAATTTATAAATGATTTTATGCCTTTGAATAATGGTTTGCTTACTGAAGAAGATTCTGCTTGGTGTTAGGAACTTATTAAACTGAACTGCTCAAGGAAGGAAAAGAGATTGATTTAGGGCTCCATAGGTAATGGTGTATAATTTATTTCTTGCCCTCTCAGGTTCTGTTTATTCTCAGTTTGCCTTTACTTTTCCATTTTTTTTCCACAGCAGACATCACTTAACAAAATATTTATTTTCATGCCTACAGCTTTGTTTACTTAGGCAAATATATGGCCCAATTTCAAGAAAAACACTTCACCACCACTTAATCAGAAATAAGCACATACTTAAGAGACATCTATTTGAAATACCTGATCAGCCCAATTCTCTGAATTTCTGTAAATTTTCAATCCAATGGGACAACTGAAGAGATAAGGAACAGAATGGTGAGGACTACAGCTCAGGGACTGAAGAGGATATAGAAATGCTGTAGCTAAACCATCAAATGATAAAAAGAGCAAAACAAGATGTATGAGAAAAGATAATCTATCTTAACCCACGCAATTTAATTGGAGATGAACAGACAACTTTTGCAATGTAAGCCATTATCCAAGTCACTCGAAAAAAAGTCCTGAAAATGTAATCAGAATAGAGCTTAAGAGCTCATCTATTCTTTTTCCAATGATGTCAGTTAATCTAACAAAAGGCTTCTGGTATGAGTTTTGCTTTGATATTACAGAAAGGAGACACAAAATTCTGCAGAAACCCAGGATCACCCCAGAGCCAGCTGAAAACAAGTGAAGGCAGGGAAAAGAGCAGGTTTCCCACATGCAGTCCCAGAACCGAGGGAAGCAGAAGAGCACGGGGCTGGGCACAGTGACAGCCCCTGGGCACGGGAGGCTCTGGGATGGGACTCTCGCTCCCGGGTGTAGAGCAGGCACTTCCGGAGAGCAGCTCCAGCTGAGGATTTCTGTGGAGCTGACAAAGGCAGTCACACAAACGCCCAAATCCTGTAAATCCCTCTCTAGTGACATTCTTTGTCACAGCATCTTCAAGGTGCTAAACCCCGCAGCACTCTTAAAGTGTTTTCTTAGTAATTATAGCTACAGGGCAAACCAACACCATAGACCACGTATCCTTCTAAGAAACATCAATTTCCTCTTCTCAGCTCTCTTTCTCCTCTTCCACTTTTCTGTTTCAGGACCTGGCTCTTCAGACTTTTCAGCCAGCCTAACTTGGTTGGCTTTATTCCTACAGCCCTCCAGGGCAAGCAGAGACAGCTAATGCACACCTGAATAACAAGGGAGGCATCTCCCAGTTTTGTACTTTACCAGGCTTTGTCACCTCATCTGTCACCTCTGCTCACCTATTTTTCGATCCTGATTAAAGAACAATCCCTCCCTCCAAGTCAGCTGCTGCCTCTGCCTGCTCCCACTGTCTTCTGCTACCAAAACTTTTTAAGTCAGGCTAAGTTTGGGTTTAGGTTTAAGTCTCCAGCAAATTAGCTGTTGTCTGATGAAGTCAACACAATTGTCTGCTCCCCATTAAGATGTCAAGTGCTACCAGTGCTCCCCTCAGATAACCTGAATAAGATAATCATTGCCATTCTCCCCTTCCTGTTTTTCCCCTGCTCTTCTGTATAAATACTAATAGTATTTTATTTGCTAAATTAGCTAACTTATTTTCAGAGTGTACCTTTCTTTTCCATGGATTGCTGTCCACGATAGAGATTTGTTGTTGGAATGTTCCCAGCTCTGACCTTGAATACACCGTGGCTCTAACACTACTGAAAACATCAGCTTTCTACAGCCAAATGGAAATCGCTGTCCACTGTCAGATAAGAGATAATGAGTAATAGACAAGCAATAAGAACATTTATGTTTGTTTTTGACTTTTTATGCAAACCCTCTGGTTTTAGCTATCTTGTTAAATCTAGTATTATATTTGAAAATTAAGATTTTAATATGTTTGGAACAGTTTGTTCCTGGTAAAGCATGAATGAGGGGGATTAAATTATACCTGTATAGACTTTTCTTGGTGATTGGTAATTACACTGTCACTCATGATGCTGTTCATTGCACTTAGCTGCATGGAACCGGGTAAAAACATGACATTTCCCCCTGTACTGGACATAATGAGAATCTATGGCTTTTCAAGGAATCATTCATCAATGAGGTACAGGAGTAAACAAAACATGGGAAAGATGCATTTGGAACACAGTTTTTTTCTCTCTTCAAACCACAGTATGAGAGACTTATTTTTACCCTGGGCAAGTATCAGGGGCCAGGTAACCACCCTCACAATACACCGAGAGCAAACAGTCTGCATGTGCTTGCTGAGCACCTTTCTGCCCACCCACCCTGAGACAGCAAGCCTTTAACCTTGGTGTGGGTAAAGAGCGGTGCCTGGGCTGTTTATCTGTGGGGTGAACATGATTTTGGGTTCAGATTCACTGCAGTCAAATGCATCCTCCTGGCTCTCAACAGGGCTCTGTATATTGAAAAGCTGTGGTACAAAAGGTGCTGTCCCAATGCAGTTCTTCTGCTGAAAACCACACCAAACAAAAATGGATCTTTGTGGCAGAGAGCCACACTAAAGGAACAGCATTATGTTCTGAAAAGTTTCAAGTACGAGACAGAAGTTTGCATTTCCACGAAACGTCAATTAACTTAATTTGTTGTTGTATCTGACAAAGGACATAGTTAAATCTGGAGAGGACTGAGTGAGTCCACAAAGAATCAAGAGTAACCACTTATGTTCTCAGCAGGCTTGTTTTTGCACCCAAGGTAAAAGTTCTTTGAAATGATGCTACAAAACATCCTGGCCTCAGTGAACCCTATCTCTGCACTTAGGCACAAAGTTTCTAATGTATGTTGGCCTCAGCCAACATTGCATGAAGTCTTTTCTCCCACTTTTAATAAATGTCAGCTGTCCTAAACACAGTACTTTGCAAACTGTCAGAGCTTTCAACACTGACCTATAACAGGTATGTTTTAAACACTTTCGGGAGGTTATTCTCTTGCCAGGGTCACTGTGACTCGTATTTAAAAAGAAACAAATGACATCTCCCTGGCAGCAGTCTCTTTCCTCCCCTTCAACAATATGCTGTCAATTTCAAACTCTGGAGACTACTTGCAGCATTATGTAAGCATAAACTTGTTTTTATCGATTGATGTAACATCAGCACACATGGAACAAGAAGATCAATACAGGGAAGTGCTTACAGTTTCAAAGGAAACTCAGAGAAAACTGAGACAACTCAGAGCAGGTGCTACAACAAATATGTTTTTTATCAGCGAGGTGTTGTAGTAAAGTGCCATGGGAAATTCAAGGGGTGCTCATAGCTGATATTCTAAGGGAACATCAGAGTAAATTATACCATTTTATTTAATATTTTTAGTATTTTTGTATTTAACTATATCTAATATTTAAAGATGAAACAGAACTACTCCACTATTGCTTATAATCCACATTTGTCACATAGCTTATTCAAAATCACACTGATAAACACACTGTATCTTTACTGATAATGCTTGACAGGAACATAGGAACACAGACTTTTAAATGTATGTTTTCTTCCACCTCGAAGGGGCTGCAGTCAAACTGACAGTGACTTTTTATGAGAGCAGCAAAGGTTTCACACAGCTGTGAACCCAGAGAAATATTAAAGCTTCTTTACCAGATTTTGCTGGGTTTGTGTGGCCAGGTGTGGGGAGCAGGGGGGCTGCAGGGATGGCTTCTGTGAGAAGCTGCTGGAAGCTTCTTCCCCTGTGTGCTGTGGGGCCAATGCCACTGGCTCCAGGGCAGAGCCACTGCTGGCCAAGGCTGAGCCCACCTGTGGCACTGGCACCTTCAGGACAACAGAGGTAAAAGGTGGGGAAAAACCCGTGGGGAACAACACCTGGGGCAAGAGGTGCTGGGAGGGGAGAGGAGAAGAGCCCTGCAGGACAGGTCAGGCGGGAGCAGCTCAGGCTCCCCTCAGCCCACAGGGAGCCCAGAGGAGCCCACACTGCAGCAGCAGAGGCAGGAAGGAGGCTGTGAGCCCGTGGGCAGCCCCAGCTGCAGAGGCTGCTGGCAGCACCTGTGGCCCCACAGGGAGAGGAGCCCACCTGGAGCAGGTTCTGCAGCAGCACTGGTGATCCTGTGGGATGCACCCTGGAGTGACAGTATAAAAATAACATGTTTCTAAAATCATGGAATATTCAGGGGAGTTAGAAAGGAAGGACAGACCTGGTAGGCCCTGGGAAAATGTTTGGCTGCACCTGTATAATCATTTAATGATTGTGATAAATGATATGATTGTTAGATGCGAAGACTGTTAATTGGATATAATTATTGTTTAATCGTAACAAAAATCATGAGAAACGATGTTTGGGTGGGCTTGATGGAAATTACAAAATCCATGCTCAGATGAAATCCATGTATACAATAGAACAATATAAGTTGAATAATTAATATGTAGTTATATAATGATAAGGGTATAAAAATGTGTTCATCCCAAACCCATGCTGGAGTCAGATTTGAGTCTGTCTACCCCTGACACCCAGAGCTCTTCAATAAAAGCACCTGCATATAATCATTCTGTGATTACGTGTTCCTGAACACTAACAACAGGTCCTGGATCAGTGCATCCCTCAACTGCTGCATGAGACTTCCTGGTCCCCCTTCCCCTGCTGGGCTTGCTTACATTTACCCCTACACCAATACATTTTAAAGTCTGTTATCAATGTATACAACACCCCAGTCAAACAGGAGGATTGGTGATTTCTCAGTGCTGAATGTTTTCAACAAGGAGAGACATGCTAAAACCCTTTGATTCAGTAGAAAAGCTCTACCATAGTCTAATGCCTCTCCTTATCTGTGGAATTGTCAGGGATGCTGCCATGGATTGTAAGATCAGTGCAAGGTTTCCTGCAACCTTTGTTGTGGAGCTGCTCAGACCCCCTTCTACAGGGTGTACCTTCAAAGTGTGGGGTGTGGTTTTTGGAACCATTCACTACTGAGGTATTTTACCATCAGGCATGATTTTCGTGAAAATTTTAATGTATCTTTACACTCAGTAAAACTTCATGGTTTAAAATACCTGCCCTTACACAGAAGTACAACATGCCTCCCTTATTGTGCCATGACAGTTTTTTCATACACTTCAAATTTGTACTGGATCCCATTCTCTTCTTGGATATCAGCAGGGACACCTGGGTACCTAGGGAGAGAGGAGAAGAAAAAAAGAAGCCAACAAGCAGGTAAGAATATCATTATGATTCACCTGCAATTTATCCAATCAACCAGAAAAGCAAGTTATTTGGAAAAAAAATGAAAACATTGTCTTTTAGAACAGGTACACCATTTTTAGGACTCATATTAACTACTATCCATGATTTATATGCACATCTTTTAGACCAAGAAAGCATACTCTGACATAAAACAACACCCCTATTTTTGGCTTAAAGAAATACCCAACATTTTTTATTAAAGCCTCCAAAATGTTATTCAAAATGTCAGCCAAGGAAGATGAGATTATGGAACACTTTGGTTTTTTTCCTTGCCTTGCTTTTCCTAAGTTGGTTTAGAGGAAATGCTAAGGACAAGGCTTTTTACAAGTCTGCAAGAGATTACTAAACAGGCGACTGCTACCACAGAAAGAGTTCCTCTATATTCCAGGTTTTCTAAACCACTTCTTATTAATAGACGCTTTCAAAAATCTTTTCATCTCCCCGCAAAAGAAGGATTTTGTGTGAGTAATACTGACTTTGAGGGAGAGATACATTTTAAATTTATTTGCTAAGGTTTGGCATCGTCAGGTTTCCACTTCAGTGAGGAAATTACCTGTTATTTTACAAAATCATGTTCTAACACCAATGTTCATTTCAGTACATTGGCCAAAAACAACGTATAGCTAGGAACAGCCGAGAGGGAGCGTTGGGTCAGATCTCAGGACACTCAAATGAGCACAGAGTAGTTCGCAATATATTGGAGCTGGAGAAGATGACTCATCCTCCCCACCCACCTTGTCTGTCCTGCATCCCTCTTCCCTGCCCCTGCCTATCCTCCCTCAGAGCCGTGCTAATCCATTCCTGTGCCCCCCGAGGAGAGTTTCACTTCTCATACTTTCTATTTCTTCCACTGCTGCTCTGTAACCAGCTGAGAGCCAAAACAGGAGCAGCAGGAGGAAAACAGGTCTGGTCCTCCCTGGTTTTGAGGCAGGTGTCTGAATTTTTGCTGCTCCTCAGTGCCTGTTGGGTGTAATCTTGTTGGTGAGAACATAAAAGCACAACTGAAATATGACAAAGATCATGTAGAAGAAACCACAGTGAATGCCAGAAATGCTAAGTTTTTGTACACCTTTTCCTACTGTATTTATTAGGAAGAAGGAATTTTCTCAAGAGGGAAGGAATAACCTTAGAAATACATAAAACTCAAGCCTCTACACCCAAGTCCATTTAATTTGTCTGGCAATTCAGAGGCCAAATACAATTTACTAACAACATACTGAGAGTTACAAAGCTTAGTAAATATTTGAGTAATTCTAAACCAGGAAACAATAGGAAAAAGCTATTTTTGCAGCAAACTGACATGGACAATTCTTTACTGTGAAGATCACACAAAAGGTGAAGAACACAGCAATTTCCAAGAAAATCTGCGCAGAGTATGGTGCCATTCTAGGTTGTAAGTGAAGTATGATTCTGGGGAAAAATTCACCTCAAACTCAAACCAACATGGCCTTAATATGACCCTTAAAACATTCAAATTAGATTACTCTGAAGACAAGCCTGGTATTCATTTTGGTACTTACTCTGTTAGAAGCTTGTAGTCTTTATGGTCAATTTCTGGAAAAAATGTGTCACTTTCAAACTCTTTCAAGATTCTTGTCACAAACAATCGATGATGAATTGGCTTCTCCATTGCTGCCTTTAGAAACAACACAAACTCAGTCACAATTTTATGTATCACAGGCTTTTAGCAAAGTCGTGAAAATTACACTCTGAATCTCCTCTTTTAGACTCTGCTGAAGAGCACTTTCTAAAGGGGTAATTTCACCCTGTGTCAGTTCCACCTGGTAAGTGGCAGCAATACCCTATTCTCAGAGCCTGGGGTATCTGACAGAAGTTAAGAACAAAATCTGAATAGCCCTGTGAGAGAAAGGAACAGTAGTCCCAGTAGCAACAAGCAATTTCTGAATCACACCTCTTTGGGAGACAGGAAGGTTTAAGTGGTGAGAGATGCCCACACCACAAGGTAATTTGTTCTGATGCTTAATATCACTGCTAGGGATTTGTGCTGTATTTTTTGGAATTCCAGAAATCAATCTACCCCTTGGTTTAACTTCAAAGTTGGATCTGTTGCTCTTCTTTGGAAATGCTCCAGCACCTCAATGTCTTTCTTGCTGTGAGGGGCTCAAAACTGATCACAGCATTCGAGGTGCAGCATCTCTGGATGCTGAAAGCTTTTACATTTCCAAGGTCCTTGGATGAAAATGTTCTAAGATAATGTTTGTTAGGTGAGGCTTTCACCAACAAATTCAGGAGTTAGGAATATACATTTTGTTTTGAGATTGAAAATGGCAACTCTTCCAGACCTTGTGGGCATTACAATAACCCATGAAAAGCCACACTAGGGCTGGTTACAATACATTTTTGAAAAGCTTGTAGCTGTTCCTCTCTTTCGCTTAAACTGGCAACCAGCAGTGCTTTTTGTGGAAGGTGACTCACCATGCAGCAGGCTATTAGCTACTACTTCAACAAGCACAGGAACCAAGTAATAACAAATGGAATCCAATAAAATTAATTAACCACTGCTGAGAGACTAATTTGTAGAAAAGCTGCTCTACTAGAGAACAGTTAGAAATGAAAGAGGTAAGTCACAGCACACAAGCATCGAACAGCACTGAACTGCTGTCCATCCAGTTTGTACACAAATACTAGTATTTTTCTTTGTTTAGGGACAGGGAGGTAAGAAGAGTCATACTTGCAAAATGACAGAATAATAATCTGCTTCACAAATAAAAACATGTGTTCTGTAAACAGAGAAACTTCTGCTTTGTAGTAGAAGAACAAATCAACTTCCTATCCAACCTTGTGGGGAATTCAGCTTTATCAAGAACTCCCTACCACCACAACAGGCCAGGGAGGAGCACAGGGAGGGACCGACCACAGGCCCAAGGAGACCAGATGGTGACCTCCGTTCTAGGGAGATGGTTTCATTAGCTGAATGAACCAGCCAGCTGTGTCACTGTCCCCACATTCACAGAAGAAGAGCAGATGCTTCCTCAGTTTCCCAGACCGGCTCTGGAGGCTGTGTAGGTGGCCTGTGACCAGTAAACAGCAAACAGGAAAGAGCTTGGGGAAGAGCAATAGGCTCAGGCTGCTTTCAGGCCACGTTACTGCTCCTCAGCAGCTGGGACTGCCCAATGCCTGGCAGTGAGCATGTAAGGGGCAAGGACAAACACGCTTTTCCACTTGCTCTGCTCTGTTAAGGGCAACTTTCCCCTGCTTTGAGACTCCAGCACACATTTATATCAGCCACCGCTGCCATCCCGACCCAGCCCCAGCCTGTGCCCACAGCCCTGCCTGTTAGAAGTCTCATCTGACTGTAGAATTGTTCAACAGATCACAGCTTAACTGTAATTTAGAAGGCATTATAAATTAAAAATCTGGAATTTCACAACGTGTTTTTGAAAAAGTGTAACTGAGAAATTTATATAAGATAAAGACACAATCTATAAATTAAAGATAGATCACTAAACACAAAAAATCAAGAAATAAAATGTAGATTTTGATTTGAATTTCAGAACGTTAATATTTCATTCAACAAAACCAGCTGAAAAGCCAGTATTCTCACATAATCACCCCCAGGCTATGCCTGACCTGGTCATGGGGCCAGACCGTGCCCCACGGACCTGTCCCACCACCCCGAGCCCTGCCACTCCAGTTACTGCCCATGGGGTCAGCTCCTGTTCCCTTGGGAACACCTGGTCCCCCCTGTTCTCCAGAGACAACTTCAGAAAACTTCAGAGAAATAAATCCTGTGTCAAACACGAAACCTTCCACAGGTGGAGCCTTCGAAGGACCCTGTTCAGGGAGGCCTGGACTCTGACACTGCCTCGGTGAAATACTGCTGAGGACATGGCAGGGAGGCAAAGGAGTTTTGTCATAATGCTGTCCTTTCCACAAGGAATAAAATAGGTCCTCACTGATATTCAATTCAGTCTTGCCCTGTCCAGCCCACTCCACTGGTTTCACCATTTTTTTGGGACCAAAGAGAAATTAGAGGAGGCACAGAGCTGAGCTGGTGCAATGCTGATATACTCCCTCAACATCATAAAACCATACCATACACATAAGGAAGTTGACACCCCCATCTGTTGGTTTTTGTGGATTTGTATGTGTGTGTTTTTATTGTTGTTGGTTTTGTTTGGGTTTTTTAACATCCTATTTAATATTTAAGGATGTCATGGACTTACAGGTCTTATTCCTAGCAAAACCTCAATGTTGTTTTTGACCTGTCTAAATCACACAGTTTAAATGTAGTTAAAAGAGAATGATACAATTTATACTGAGCGGACTCAGAGTAACCTGGTCTAGTGGAAGGTGTCCCAGTCCATGACAAGAGGTTTGGAACCACATGAGCCTTTAAATCCTTTCCAGCCTAAACCCTTCTGTGGGCCTCTGACACCCCAGGATGTCCACAGAGCACTATTTTTCAGAGTCAAGGCCAAGACCTGAACCTTGCAAGAGACAATACCTCCACATAGGTGCAGCAGTGTCTTAGAACAGAAACCTGGTTTTGAAATCACAGGATTGTAGAATCTCCAAGGTTGGAAGAGATTTCCAAGACCATTGAGCCCAACTATTAATGATTCTTCCAACTCTCCCCACTCACCATGCTTGAGGTGTAGGTGGGAGCAGCTTTGATATCCATGAACGACATTTCTTGGGGATGAAACAAAGCAAGAGGCTGTGCTCCAGTACATCTGATGAACTCTACCAGCTGTTGGGGACTCCAGGGCCAGCACCAAAGAGTGGGCCAGCACCACAAGCCCCCAGCACACAAGAAACACTCACAAGCCAGCAGACAGCCCTCCAAACATGAAGTGCTCACACAAAATCAGAGAGTGCCTGCCATGAGGTGTAACAGCTTCACAACTGCTGTAACCCACTGCGGGGCTCCTCCTTCGTCATCCAGGCAAACACTAGCAACCCCAGCTCCTCCTGGAGCTCAGGAGATCCAAAACAGTGCACAGGGGATCCAGACGGCATTGCACTAATATCCAAGGAAATTTACCTGGTAAGCCTGTGCTGTCAGAAGGCCAAAAGCTTCCCTGGGGGCATTGCTACTGCCCTGTGGCTACATTAGGAGATAATAAACCTGATGAGGGATCAGTGTCCAGTCAAATTCAAGAAGATGACACCCACATGAGTTTTTCTGAACCCTCACTGAACTGATGGAGCTGTTTTCAATCTTTCCTGCTCTCACTTGCCAATTCCAACACTCCACCCAGCCTCTCCCTGTCCCCACTGCTCTCCCTTTCCCTGCTGCAGAGGTCAGGTCAGTTTCCTAGACTGTGCGAGCACAGCATCAGTGTGACCTACACGAGGGCTTGGATGGCCACCACAGCTCACAGAGGGCCTGAAGCAGCTGATGCCAATCCCCCCATGCCCTGGAGAGAACTGTGTCCTTGAGAACCAAGGGGCAGTGGGAGAGATGGCCAGAACCAACAGAGGGATGCTCTGTGTCCTTGTAAGTGTTCACAGATTTGGCCCTCACTCTTCTGCGGTCTGAGGAGGAAAAGGATGTGAACAGCAGCAAACCCCTGCCTCCATCCCACTCCTGGCAGAGAGCATCCTGTCCCTAAATGCCATCCTGGAGCACACGCTGTAGTACCCTGTCTTGCCTCAGTTCCTAAAGGCTGGACAGGCACTGCAGCCACCTGTACCTGAGACTGACTGGATGCCCCTGTCCCAAAGGTGCACTCAGACAGCAGGGTAGCTGCTGCCCCTTGGCCCAGCTCCCTGGATGAGGGCAGGTCGGGCTGGTGCTCAGCATGGTGTCTGGGCCAAGCAGAGGGTACAGCAGCCCAGCTATCCTGAACAGCCCAGGGCACCCACCAGGGGTGTGGGAAACAAAAACCAGCAAAGGCCTGGAAGGTCATGGCACACTCCCTGCTCACACCATCTATAGAAAGAGGCTTGCAGGATTGTGCCCAGAGCTTGGTGACAACAGCCCTGATCAGGGTGGAGCTCCCCAAGGCAAACTGATTGACTGATGATACGGGGCTAAGGCTAGGAGCCGAGTTAAAAAGCTCCACAGGACAATAAGCCACCGTCTGAAATAAGGATGTGGGCCCCGGAGGCACTGTCTGGCTATGGCAAGGCTGCTGCTGCAGCTTCTGACAGACACCCTCACATCCTGCGCATTCTGCATCTGCTTCCTATTCCCCGGAATCCCACTCCAATGGAATGTCACCAGACTGAGCTCATGGCCCAGGACCACAGACCAACCTGGGCACAGCAACTGCAGTGCTATCACAAGAATCCCCATCCCCACATCTTCCCACTCCTCCTCTGACACCCACAGCAGCCCCTGACAGGCTGTCAGAGCACATTGCTGCCTGTGGCTCCACTCTGTAGTGATCCTGATGGAAAACAACCGTGCCCCAAGGAGTTAGCAACCCACAGAACAATTACCCTGCACACATCATGCTCCTTGCACACAGCATGACAGGATCAGACTGAAAACCATAACAGAGACCCTGAAGGCAGATCCCACCGGGAACCTGCAAATCTGCCACCTGCGAGAGCTTCCCCTGGTCTAAAAGGGCAGCAAGGAACTCTCATGTGAACATTCTTTCTGTTGATGGCAGAAAGCATAAACAGACTAGGTTTTTTTCTGTAAGAGAGTCCTGTCACAGCCTGAATAATCAAAATTGGGTAGGTCTTTCTATAGACAGCCACAGACCTGTATTAATGAACAAAATCAGATCTCAACCTCTGAGCCACACAAACTAGTGAAATCAAAATATTGCTTTAAAACCAAATACCTACAACTACTGAACAAAATTATTCTCTTCAATTACCAATTGCTATTTTATTTCCCACACATTTCCATATAGTATAATGGAAATATTCCTGTAAAATCCTTTGTGCATCTGTAATACAGGCACTAAAAATATTACTTGTAGTTTTGGCAGATTTGTATGGTCCCCATAAAACTCTTTCAGTTAACATCACAAAGGTAGTTTGAGTGCAGGAATCTGTATGAAATGGTCAGGTTTCTTCCTAATGTAATTACACTTTTCTTTGAAATGCCTTGAGCAGATGACTGAAAGGGAGGAAACAGCTGAAATTTTAGAACCACAAAAGGGTTTGGGTTGGACAGAACCTTAAAACTCATCTTGTTCCATGGGCAGAGACACCTCCCACTGTCTCAGGCTGCTCCCAGCCCTACTGTCCAACCTGGCCTTGGGCACTGCCAGGGATGCAGGGCCTGCCCACCCTGCCAGGGAACAATTCCTCATTGCCAAGATCCCAGCCAGCCCTGCCCTCTGGCACTGGGAGCTATTCCCTGGCTGCTGTCCCGGCAGGCCTATGTCCCCAGTCCCTCTGCAGCTCTCCTGGAGCCCCCTTAGGCCCTGGAAGGGGCTCTGAGCTTTCCCTGGAGCCTTCTCCTCTCCACACTGGACATTCCCATCCCTCTCAATGCTTGTCCATGTCCAGGATAGCCAGGTCTCCTATTACTTTACACATTCCCTTGTACTGATCAGTACAAATAGTACATTCCAATTTATTCTTGATGCAAACTGCCAATTTATAATGTGAGTATTGGTGAGTAATGGCCGAAAAAAAGGCATTATTTTCTTCCAAATATCAGAAACCTCCAAGACAGATGCTCTTGGAAGAAGCAGCCGAAGCAACAACTCTTTACAGCTGAGCCTGTGGCAGGGAAGGGGCAAATGCTGCTGCTCACAGCTGGCTCTGGCTCTGCCCTCTGTGAGGAGAAGCCCTCTCCAGAAACCCTCTGCATGGCACAGGCACTGTCATGGCAGAGAGCCAAGGACATTTCTTCTGTAGGATAACATCTGATTATAGTGAATGCATTTGCACATGGAACACGTGGTGGACTTCACCACGAGGAACAACAGTGCTATTTCACCTCATTTTCTAACAATCTTAGCAATCCCTAACTACTTCATTCCTTTACTGTGAAAAACGCAATTCCTCAGACACAGAGGTTCATGAAAAGCACGAAGTGTAAAGGCAAGAAGTACCAGAAAAATGCATTTTCTTACCCCGTACACAGCGCACAGTATCAGCCCTGATTCCCCACCAGGTGCATTATGGCACTGTCATCACACATCTCACGTCTGAGTGCCCAACAACAACTGCAGTGTATCTCCCAGCATGCCTGTAATGACTACAGGACAGCAGCACTGTTCCTTTCACTGTTAAATAGAATTTGCTTTACAATTCTTGACCCAGGGAGTGGGAGCAGCAGGAACACTGCCGGATGGGAAAGCAGAATGAGTGCGACCTTTTGTTGTGTGGTTATCTCCTGTTATTGCAACACCATGACCTGTCAGCTCTCTCTAAATCCTATTTTCTTCTCCATTTACATGTACAAAGTGTCATACTCTGGGCTAAACATGCTGGAGCGCTTTTCCTTATTTTTCTTTTCACACCCTTTGCAGGGTCAGTCAGCAATCTCAGAAAATAAACACAAAAACATGGGCTCAGTAAAATAAACATAATAATATGGGCTTTTTCTGAAGAATCCAGCAATTTAGGTATTTATGAAAAGCTCTCAAAAGCACAATATCAGTGTGACACTGGCGCACTGGCAAGAGCAATGTTCAGCTTCTAGACTGGTATTCTGAGCTTGAGAGTTGAGATCCTGCTCTCTGAGACCTGTTCTGTTGCAATCACTGCAGTTTACTGGTAATGGGAAGGGAAAGCACCCCCTAAAGCAGCAGTAATAGGAACTTCATCCTCATCCCATCACAGAAAATGAGTAATTTAGGAGGAGGCTAAATGTACCTTGTACACTGAAGTGCCTCCCACGATCCAGACCATGTCTACTTTACTTTTTAACTCTGGTGAATCCAAAAGAGCTAAAGCATCATCCAGACTTTTGGAAAGATAATGTGCTCCTTTTGGGGTTTCCCTAGAAAAAGCAAAGCTCTATTACTAAATAAATCAAGGACAATTCATCATGATCATCAATACACTCTAGACACAGAATGTGCTTTGCTGAATTAACAAATAACTACATACTGCATGTCAGTTAATTATTTTGAAATGCCTGTAATTGCTAAATTATGTTAGAAGTCTCATCTGACTGTAGGATTGTTCAAAGGATCACAGCTTAACTGAAATTTAGAAGGCATTATAAATAAGGAATCTGGAATTTCATAGCATGTTTCTGAAAAAGTGTAACTGAAAAATTTACGTATATATAAGATAAAGACACAATCTATACATTAAACATAGATCATTCAATACAGATAATCAAGAAATAAAATGTAGATTTTGAGTTGAATTTCAGAACGTTAGTATTTCATTCAACAAAACCAGCTGAAAAGCCAATATTCTCACATAATCACCTGCAAATCCACCAATATCCTCCAAAGCAATAAAGCACTACAAGTGAACATTTGCGTTTAAAAATATTTGCATGACTGTGGGTGATGCATTCAAGAAGTGAGTTCTGAAAAAGGACAGTTCATCCACAAATCGTAATAAAAATGAACTTCAAAAAATGAACTTTGGGCCACCAGTGTATGCAGGAACTACAGAAATGCAGTTAAATACATGAGTCAGAAACACTATTGAAAATTGTCAAATGGTTTGTGAGTAGAGTGAAAAGTACTCATGATGCAAAGTAATGACAATTACCTTGTGAATGAATTTTTAGATATTAAAAATTAAGAGTAAGGTAGTCATAACACTCAGAACCAACAGCAGAAATGCTTTCTAAACGGTATCAAAAATGCTGCATTTGGAACTACTGTACGCTGTAACACTACAGACATTTTTTGGTGCAGGTTTTTATTTGTTTTACAGGACCCTTATTTATCATACTTACTTGAGCTCCCTGCTGAGCACAATATTAATCCTGTCTTTTAAAGGACGGTTCTTCTCAGGGATGGAGAACCACGTTTTTTTACCCATTATCACTGCATTCTGTTTACCTGAGCAGGAGAGAATTGATTTGAATTGTTTAGAGACACTGATGGACTTCCCCTGCCTTTGCAGGGTGCTCTGCAGCAGTTAGCAAAAGCACAAGCTCAGACCGCAGTTCTCAAATGAGAACTGATTTATAAACCCACAACAACTTCTAGGAGAAGAGCCACTCAAATTAAATCCAAAGCCAGACTGCTACAGGTGATCAATCATACCCTAACATTCTCACATAAATACAATTTCTGACCAAACCCAAGCATTCATAACCTGATTACCTCTCATATGTAAATCTGCTAAGGAAAAGAATGTTTCTCTTTATGAGGAAAAGGAGTTATAAGAGAAAAAAACCAGAATGCCAACATGGTCACTCTTTCCATGCTGTGTCCAGGCTGAGACACAACAGAGGCAAAGGAGAAATCCCTGGTGTGAAGATTTATGGCAGCATAATCCATTAAGAAGTGTGGTTATGAAGCACTTTACCTGCCCAGCATCTGAGATCACAGCTTATCAAAAGATCTGCAGGCAGGACAGAGCAAAATGTTTCTTTGTAATTATATTTCAAACATCTTTTTTCTTGATCACAGCTTATTTCTGCCAGGTAAGATGCAACTTGCAGACATCTAAAAACACTTACAACTGTTAGTTGTGTTCTGGCCTTTTTTAGTACGTACAGGGTTGCAAAGGGTTGGACCAGGTCTTCTAAACATACGTAAAGTCTTTCACTCAGAACTTTTTCAAAATGAGATTAGACATTCCTTGTGAATTATGGAACATTCAAATCAGACAATTTGAATAAGTCTCCTAATCAAAACAGACTTTCAAGGCCAAAAATGGAGTCTGGCACCTAACCAAAACACGGAAATATATGAAGCTGACCAGAAATGAGTTTTTACCTAACAAGTGAATTTTAACAGCACAAAAAAAAAAAACCCTAAACAAACCATGAAAAAGTGACTGTGTTGACAAACAACTGCAGTATTTCTGCTCTATGGTTTGGACTTTCTGGTGCATGGATTTGGCTCAGCACTCAGAAAACTCAGCAAAATTACTGTCACAAGGGTCAGAGGGGTGGATCAAATGGCCAAGGCTGAGCCACAGGAAACAAGCGAGATAAGCTAATGCAGACTGAAAAAAACCAAACCACCTCTGCTAATTAAGCAGCTTGTGAAAACCTTCCCATTTTAACTTGGAGTTTCGTGTAAAGGTTTGTTAGGTAAACTTTCGATGAAGTTTTCTTCTGGTGAAAGAAGGACTTGAAAATTGCTCCCTAAGAGGAGCAATCTGCATCTCCTCTGAAATATCTGCTTCATCTTCTTTCCTCATCTAGCCGAGCGATTGAAAGGGCTGGAATACAGGGGGGACCCGTGAGGGCAGGCAGGGCAGAGGGCCGAGGCAGGGAAAGGCCGAAGCCGAGCTTGGGGCGCCACACAGCCCACACGTTACCTTCCACACGGGCCGTGCTCGTCATTCTCTGGAAGTACTTGTACTCATTCCTGCCGGGGAAGCACGGACTGCGTTACAACGTACCTTAAGAATAAGTTCTCTAAATTATATATATTTTTTCTGCAAGTTCTTTAATTTCAACGAAAAATCCCCCCGTGATGGATGTGTTGCTGGAGGCCGGGGAGAGGCGGTTGGCCAGACCTGAGCCGGTGCCTGGCCGAGACGGGACCTTTGTCCCCCTAGCTGTGCTCGCATGAGCGATAACCGGCGGCCATCGCATGAGAGAGAGCCCACGCGAAAAACAACCCCACAGCCGCGCTCCCGCCACGCCGCCGCTTTCCCGCCTCACACATCATCCCCTCAAGCACTAC
>NW_005054431.1:1923633-1929867 GCF_000277835.1 Geospiza fortis | reverse complement strand
CCATCAATGCACCCAGACATCTCCAGGGCTGCCAGAGCATGGCCGGGCTCTGCTCGGTGCTGCCAGTGCCAGCAGCAGCAGCAGCAGGGGCCATCAAAGAAAGGGCAGCGAGGTGCAGGGCAGCAGGAGGGAGAACTTGTGTCCATGGAGGGACAGCAGAGCCCTGGGACAGCTGCCCAGGGAGGGCCTGGAGTGTCCCTGTCTGGGGACATCCCAGCCCCAGCTGGACACCTTCCTGTGGGATGGACCAGGGCACCCTGCCTGGGCAGGGCTGGGCTGGGAACTCCAGAGGAACCTGCCAGCCCCAAATCCCCTGGGATCGTGTGGTACAGGATGTGCCTGTTATAGGGGAGCTGGGGCTTGCCACAGGTTTGGTGATCTGGGCAAGGCCAGCATGTTGGTCCATGCCATCGGGGCTTCTCACCAGTGTTGAACCCCTGTGCCTTCCAGTTATGTAAAATGTGGAATATATTAAGATTACCATAAGTGAGGATGTTCTCTGAGGTTTGATCTTTGTGTTCTTTGAAGCCTGATCAGCCAGAAATGAGACCTGACCAGTGGGACGGGCAGCAGCTGCATCCCTTAGTCAAGCGCTCCTGCAGTTAGCAAGTTTCAGGGATGTAAATCAGGATGTTGGTGTACATCCCTGCATGCCTGGCAGACTCGTGGGAAGGCTCAGGGCCCCCGTGTGCCCTGCAGGTCACGCAGAGCCGGCTGCGCTCACCCAGCCCGCGAGGCAATTGGGGCGCTGCGGGCCAGGGGCAGGGCTGGGGGAGCCCCGGCTCTGTCTGTGTGTGAGCAATGGCACTGATGGCAGGGAGAGGGCAGGGCGGTGCTGGAACAGCCCGGGGGGCACCCAGCCCCGACTGGGGTCTCTCTGCAGGGTGTCACTGCTGGCTTGTGGCACGCTGAGCAAGGAATCCCATCTTTGGGCAGCTCTGGCATGCAGTGAGTGAGCTGTGCTCTTGTCCCAGGTGCTGGAGCTCAGTGATTAAGGGTCTGAGTGCTGGTAGGTGCAAGGCCAAAAGAGCCTGCAGTGGTGCAGATCCTCCCTGTGTCACCGCTGGGGAAAAGTGGCTGTGTCTCTACAGGTGCATTTAATTTTGAGTTTGTATTTTCCACTCTCCCTGTACTTACTGTTTCCAGCCCCTTCTGGCCCTGGAGGGTGTTTGCTTTTTTTACCTGTGACTCAAGTCAGCTATTTTGGTTGCCTTTGGTCCAAATATATGTTGAAAGGTGTGGTTACATCTTTCTGCCCTTGTGGAATAAACTGCCTAATTAATGTTAATTTGGTGGTATTTAACAGTGGGCTTGAAAACTGCTACTCATGTGGGCTGTGGTTTTATGGAGGTTTTGGGTTTAGTTGGTTTAGAGGCTGGAGTTCCTGCTTAGTTCCAAAGAATTTTAAATTCCATGGTTAAACCATCTGAGGTCACGATATGAAATGTGGATGCAAGCTGCTGAAAGCACCTGTTGTGTGCTTCTGTGAAAAGTGTTTATGTTCTGTTGGATTTACAAGTTACTTCATATTTAGTAAAGCTTCTTGCAAAAGGTCAGTGATGAAACAGCAAAATTGGTGAATTTTCTGTTTACATAGTGTTCTAAATGCATGTTTCAAAAGACATCTAAGGAGCAGGATGCTCCAAGCTCCTCCAATCTGGCCTTGAGCAATACCAGGGATGGGAGGTTGGACAATTTTTCCTTAACTTATTGAGAAGTTGTTTGTTCTCTTTCAGAGAAGAGGAAACAGAAAAGATAACTGAACTTAATATTTTAATTTACATTTCAGGCTTCTAAATGTGGCACAAAAAGGAGCACATCTACTGAAAGCAATGAACCCTGTGAAAAGAAGACCAAGGTACGGCAGATTACTCTGGAAGAGATCTGTAACCCACTGAAGACTCAGGATAAAAGTGAGTTGACTGTTAGCAAACCCTCAAGCATTGGCAGCCAGTAAATAAGTTTTTCATTGTCAGCTGCTCTGTTGCCTCAGAAATGCCTGAGTTCCATCTGGCTTTGAGCAGAGAATTTAATAAGGTAATGCTGGTATGAAAACCAGTGAATGTAAAGTTCATTATGTTTCAATAGGAAGAATTAGCCTCTTGAGTTTCAAAGTGGGAACGGCATTACATTTGTTGATGTGAAGTATCACTAGTACACCCTCAAGAGGCAATACTGTCTGCCTAAAGAAGTGTATTGAAAGAAAACCTGCTTGATTCCCAGTCTTCTTAGCTAACTTTATGGCTGTGCAGTTGTCAGTCCAAAAAACAATCTCTTCCCACTTAGAGAGAAGCACACACGTGAGGAATATTGGTTTTCCAGGGAAGTTAACCAAGCTGTTTCAGTGCATGATTCTGTCAGGCTGGCAGAAATACTGCAGTGGGAGAAAAGAGGGAGCACAGGGAAGAGAGACGTGGAGCAAAATGGTTGTGTCTGTGCTTACTGATGTTCTTCTAACAGATGTTCTCTTTTAGAAAATAAGTTGCTAATGTGTTTTTGTTATGAATTTTCACCAAAAGAAGAATCTCAGAAGTGTGAGAAGTCCCGTATCTGTTTGGAAACTCTGGGCAGGCTGAGAGAGTTCTGCAGTGATCCAAACCAGCAGTGTACCAGCCTCCGGGAGGATGGCTTTCAGGAGACAGAAAAATGTCCCAGTGTTACTGGGAGGAGCTCAGAACTGAAAAATCCTCTTCCATCTTGGGACAGCAGCCCAAAGGTGGCACAGAAGGTATGCAGAGCTATGAGTTAAACCAGCAAACTCTGGCACAAGCTCCCCTTTGTGCTCCTGTGCTGTGACGTGGAATGGTGCAGCAGAACCCCACAGACCTGTGTTTGTGTACAGATGTTTTCCTGAAGTTCCTTGCATGGTGAGCAGGTTGGCTGCCCTGGCTCCCTAGTGATACCATTGAACAGCAGCATCATGAGGGAACAGAAGCTCTGTTGGTGTCACCTGTGCCTCTGAGGGAAGCTGTAACACCCTAATAACTAACCCATGTTCAGAGAGGCACTTTGCTCAGCTTCCTTTCAGTTCCAGATGTGGGCTCTCAAACTTCCAACAGCCTTTCTTTCTGAAAATATTGTGTAGGGTTATCACTGAGATGTGGCTTAATCTAGTTGCTGGTAAATCTAACTAGTAAAGGTATCACTGCTTTTTCATCTGCAGAAGGTGGGGGTAGCTCACACAAAATATTGTCATGATGATATCTATGGTACAAGTCTAGAGACTTGAATGGAATAATGGTATTTTGCTTCCCGTTTACTTATGGGGGTAGTTAACATTAGTTAATTGGTAGGGGGGGTTTGGGGGTCAGCTGCTCAGGTCCTAGAATGCATCTCATGGCTTAGTGTGGTGGCTGCTCTTTAGTGGAGTTCTCCATCTGGCTTTTGAGGGAAGGCGCTTGTATGAAAAGCTGATTTTAACCTTCCCTGTCTGAGGGCTGTGCCCTTTAACTGGGGGGTCTGCTTTGTGTGGATGTGGGGTCCAAATGCTGGAGTGAGCAGCTTGTGGCAAGATAATTCTGTTGTGGTAAGGGGTTGAGGTTATGAGGATGTGGTTGGTTGGAGAACCCAGAAAATTGATTTTTCTTGCCTTCCTTGGAAGGGGTCCTTTTAGCTGTTTGTGTCCTGCTTTTTACTTTGTAACTTTCCTCCACCTGGTAACTTAGACCATCTCACCAAGTCGTCTTTTGTGTTTGTTTCTAGTCCTTTTGCCTGGCTTCATGCCCTTATTTCACATGGTTTGTCATGACAGTTTCCTGTAAAATGAGACGAGGTCACCCTGTTTGGCTGGCACAGACCTTGGACCGAAGAGTGCTGAGTCTGTGAGCTGAGGATTTTGCAGCAGAGACATCTGAGCTCCTGAGGCCACCCAAGTTCTGGGTGCAGGGCAGCTTTATTTGAGCTGTGCTGGGTTCTCTTGCTTAGTGGTGTGCAGCTGTGGGGATTTGCAGTTACAGCTAAGTGCTGTTTTTCCCCACTTGTTCTCTGACTGCACACTTTGTACATTCCCATGACCCAAAGTATATAAGTATATGATTTAAGCCATCTCTGTTTTTTTTTTTTTCCTGAATTACCATTGCTGCTAAACGGTCTGTTCACTTTGTAATCTGAATGGGACCCTCGGTAGAAATGGAAGTTTATTTGATTTGTTTGCAGATGCAGAATTTATAGCACAACCTAATTGGGTTTTGAATAATCATATACTTAAAAAAATTCTGGAGAGTGTTGTATTTGTATTTTTTTTAACCAATACTATCTGTATTTGATCTTGTGTAAGTGAGGAGGAATTTTGCTGTAAGTGAAAGACTTCAGCATTTTTCTCTGCACTTCTGAAACCATCACTCTGCTGACAATACAGAACAGCACAGCGTGGTAGAGCTGAAGTTGCTCGGCAAGAATAGGCTACGTAATGTCATTGCAAATGATAAACTGCAGACAGAGTGAGCTCAAAGCATTTCACATTTGAGGTTTTAGAAACTGTAGTGCTGATTCTCTGTGTTTAAGTTGTTCTGAGAGGTTCGCTGAACTTACAGAGGAAGTGCAGACTGCAGAAAGAGTATAGTTTTGGTGGCTGAGACAGGGAGCTGAGACTCAGATTGGTTTATTCCTTGGTTTACTGTGGATTTTTGGAACATCATTAATCTCTTCATGCTGGAGTTTCTCACCTCTAAATGGGAGCAGTGATTCATCCTTATTTCAATGTATGGCCTCTTTAGGCTGCCCAGTCTCTGCAGCCTGCATTGTCTTGGTCTGTGTTTTGAGAGCTTTTGATACAATAGTGTTCTGATTTCTCCCCTATTCAGCTAACTTTGACTTTCATGACTTTTTCATTCCTTTTAGTTCCAAATATACTGTGTTCTGCATATCCTGCTGCAATAATTGTGCTGCAGCCTGGAGCCTCTTCAATGCAAGAGCAATCTTTAGCTCTGTGGTCAGTGCAAACCAAGGAGGGGGCAATTGATTTGTTTGATGATTCCTAATTTCCACTTTTCCACCTTTTATTTACAGGAGGAGTTACAATGTAATCTTAGTCAGTTTTCTGCGTCTCTTAAGTCCTATGAAAATTCTCAAAATTCTTCAGAGACTAATCTTAATAAAAGAACCAAAAGCATTTACACTCCACTAGAGCTCCAGTTCATAGAAATGAAGAAAAAGTATAAAGATGCTGTTTTGTGTGTGGAATGTGGATACAAATACCGGTTCTTTGGACAAGATGCAGAGGTAATTTTTTCCAAGATTATGGAAAGATACTTGGATTATGCTGGTGTCATCCTAGGCCTGTGGTCAGTTCTGGAAGGGCGACTTCACTGGGGGCATAAGGGGGTATTTTGTTTTGTTTTGTTACTTGAAATCAGGTTGGAAAATCTCTGTGTCCTGAAATTCAAGACTATCCATTATGCACACTTTTTTTTTTTGGTCAAAATGGCATTTATTACTTTGTAATCACATGGTAGTGCTTGCTGTCTTGTATGTTGAGAATTTAAGGTGAGTTCCCAGTCAGAGTTTTGTCAGAGTTAAAGTTGAAAAACTTACTGAGGTGAATGGCATGTAATGGTTTACAATTCTACTATAATATATACATAATACATAACTGTGATGTATGACATTAGGAATCTTTCAGATTGAAAGGCATTGGAGCAGGTGGTGTTAGAGAAGATGACTGTAGCAGGTATAGCCTGGGTGCAGAGAGCATCCTGAATGCATGCCAGGATGTGGCACTTACACATGGCAGATCTGTAGGAGCTGGAAAGGACTGTATAACAAACATGATGTTAAAGGGGTGTTTTGTAAATGTTTCATAATGTTTTTTCTTGTGATCTGTCCAAAGTCGTTGCTACCAACCTTTGTTTGGTGCTATTTTCACACTTGAGACCAGTGAGAAATGTTGCTTAGTTACTGGGAATTCATTTTCCCCATCATATTTGTGCTGTGTAATTTGTCTGCTCATTTGCTGGTGTACTTACAGCCCAGAAATAGAAATATGCAGTTCAGAGAGACAGGTCAGTGTTTGCCTGCAGGTCCTGCCTAGCACCCCATCCTCTGCTCAGTGAACACCTGGGGCAAAAAGACCATACTAATCACACATGAAAATGTCACATTTTAGTAAGTGTTGTTACTCTTTTTTATCAAGTATTTAGTTTCCACTGCTGTTCAATATTGATTTTTCAGTATTTTAGTTGATTGGCTAGGTTAATCCCATCTTTATGACCACAAACTCAATGCTTCCATTCCTGC
>NW_005054431.1:1914666-1923616 GCF_000277835.1 Geospiza fortis | reverse complement strand
TGGAAATCTTTTGTCCTTTTTCTGAGCTGTGTTTCAGACCCTGTGTGTGCAGTGTGGGTGGTTTACCTCACAGTGGTAAAGATCAAGGTGCAACCTTAAAACCTGACAGCTGCAGCCTGTGATAGTGAATCCCCTGTTTATGGCAATGCTGGGACAGGGAGGTGGAGGGGCCCCTCCAGGCTTTCTCCTGGAATGTTCTCCCTTTGTCACCGAGCTTTTAATTGTAGTTGTGCATCACTGTTGTCATAGAGATAAGCTCCTTACCTTCTTAGATTACTTTGTGACCCTTTGGCTGACTCTTGTTGCAGATTGCAGCTAAGGAGCTGAACATTTACTGTCACCTGGACCACAACTTCATGACTGCCAGCATCCCCAGCCACCGGCTCTTCGTCCACGTGCGCCGCCTCGTAGCCAAGGGACACAAGGTTACCCCTGACTCCTGCTAATTGAGTACACACCAGCCCTGAGAGAACTTGCACTGCTTGTACCAGCCCCTGGTTTCAGCTGAGAAGTGGGCAGCTTGTTATCCCTGGTTCCTGCAGTAGAAATGGCCAACTTCCCTTTGTTTCAGTTTCTCTGTGCTGTGGGTGTCATGAGCCATTAGCAGATTCAGAGAAGTATCTTTGTTTTTTCAGGAACAGTTTCAGAACAATTATTTTTCTCAGTGTTTTTGTATCAAGGTTTTGCATTTAATAAGGAGAAATGTACATATCTTCTCTCTGTTTTATTATTCCTCACATCCTTGTTTTTCTTATCCCAGCCCACTGTTTTTCTCTCTGTTTCTTCCTGTTCTGCATCCCTGTAATTCTGTGGCTTTCTGGTGATAGCCTTTTTTTCTGCTTCCATTTCTAAGAAAAGGACTTGTTGATTCTAAATTGGATGCAAGCAACCATTCTCTAATAAGCAGCGATGTCCAGCTAAATTGTTTCAAAATAGGATGAGAAGCACAGGTACAGAAGTTGAGAGGGCAGTCAGGAGTAGGGAAAAGGTCAGGAAAAGCACTGCCTTATAATCTCATTAGTAGGATTGATGTGAGAGCCCTTTCTGTTGATCATGCATTCCAGCTTGAATTATGCATTTGTTGTTTGCACATCTTAAAAGATTACCAGATGTATAGAATAATAAAAATAATAGTTTATTGCCAGATATCTAACTTTGTTTCTTGTTGGTCTGCCTGTAGGTTGGAGTAATAAAACAAATGGAAACTGCAGCACTGAAAGCTGCTGGAGAAAATAAAAGCTCTCTCTTCAGCCGTAAGCTGACTGCCCTCTACACTAAGTCTACACTTATTGGAGAAGATATCCTTTTCAAATAAACTTGGTTTCAGACTAACCTTTGGGAGGCCTTGATTCTGGTGTTATCACCAGGATGGAACATGGGCAGCTAGTGGCTGACATAAGAGTGGCAGCAGGAAATAAAGTTCCTTTTATTTTTTGTTGTGGTAAAACATACTGCTGTCTTTACAAACAGTTCAGTCTCTTCAGGGCTGGCTGCAGGTTTGTTGTGTTTACTGTAGTTGCTTTCTGAAGTCATGGAGTGGACTTAGCAAATCCGCAGTGTCCTGCAGGTCTTGCCTAAATAATGTTAAAGTAAGAGAGAAACAGCTTTTAACCAATGAATTTATTTTCTTTTCTTCAGTTTTTTGTTTTGCTCTATCCGGTCTTGTCTACCTCATGTTTTTATTTTAATTTCTCAAACAAACTTAATAGATACCAGGAGCTAAAAAGATTGTTAGTCTTGTACTCTCAGACGTTAATCTTGGGTCTGGAAAGACCTGTGAACAGTCCACCCAAATCTGTGTAGTATTTTTTTGAACATTTGTTACATGTGAACCCTTTGTTGAAGCTGGATGATTCTGTAGATGTTGAAGAGGTAACAGCAGATGTCCCCGATAGCTACCTCCTCTGCATCTGTGAAAATGGGGACCACCTGAAGGACAGGAAGAAAGGTGACATTGTTACAGGCATTATGGTAAGTTAGTTTCTCAGGAGTCTGTTTTAGGGTCTGCGTGGGGTAGTTTTGTTGTGCATTTTGGTTTTTTTCTGGGGAGGTGGGTGGCTACCTTGTTAAATTCATGACTGTTCTGTCTTTCAGATTTTATTTTGTGGGGAAGTAGGAATTGTTTTTTTTTTTTTTTTTTTTTTGAAAAAAAGAGGCACTTTAGGTAAGATCTGTGTGTGAAGTGTGATGGCTTAATATTTGAAAATTTCAGAAAAGGTATGGAGTGGATAGTTAACATTTATCAAACTGGTGTTGCTCCTGTTTCACTTGAAAACGTATTAGTATTTTAACCAAATACATTAGTTCAGATGCTTTACAAATTTCAGTGTTTAAACATTTTTAGGGTCAATATTTTAAAGCTTGTGAGCACTTTTTTCCTCTACAAAATACCATTCTTTAGAGGAAGAGACTTTAGAGGATTTTCTACCACTTACACCTCAGATTTGTGTTGTCTTTTATGGTGAAGATTAAACCCAGTCCTGTTTAACCAGCAAAACACACAGCAAAGCCCAGTCAGCTGGTAATGAATTAATTAAAAAGTATCTTGATTGTGTCTCTATTTGAATGTCCTACTGTTGCTGGGAGAGAACAACAGAAGCAAGTGTTCAAATTCCAGTTCGAATTACATGTGCATTTCATGGACTTCAGTTAGTAGATTTGTCTGGTATTAAAAATTGAACAGTGATGGACTGCTAAGAACAAAAGCACATTTACATTTGTAAGGTATTGTTGCCACTTCCCAAGACAAAGTTGTGTTAGTGTTTTGAGGTTATTGTTGTGTCATGGGTTTGAAAAAAAGCGCATTCAGGTTTTTTGATCTTGCGCTTTCACTGTGTGTGGGGGTGCTGTATAATTTTACACCATAGATTTCCTTTCTGGTTAACAGTTTGAGCCACTGAAGCAGTCCCTGAAAATGTGAATATTCACTGGATATATGTGTGCACATTTTTGTTTGGCAGGCAGTCCAGCCAACTACAGGAGAAGTGATTTTTGACAGTTTTCGGGACAGTGCTTCCCGCTCGGAGCTGGAGAGTCGGGTTCTGCGCCTGCAGCCAGTTGAGATAATTCTTCCATCTAGGCTGTCAGATCCATCTGAAAAGCTCATCCACAGTATAACCTCCATGAGGTGAGTTCTGTGGGGTTCTCTTTCCCAGAGCCAGCGGTGGAGCTGAGATCCAGGAGCAGGTATGGATGTGTAGTTCTGTCATGGCCCTTTCCAGAGTGGCTGCAGTTTGCTGCTGGGTTCAGAACTTCCCAAATCCCTCAAGGTTCTGGGCACTTGCTCCTAAGTTGTGTTTAGATTGAAGTTCATGGCTTCTGACTCTGGCCTGTGAAAGATTTATGCAGTTAAATGTTGTCTTTGTCATTGTCCTGCCACTACACTCCTGATCACAGGATCTGCTGGAATAATTTCCAAGCTCAGTCACTTACCTTTCAGATCTAAAAGAGGTGCTATGTGGCTTTTTTCCCCTGTTTGTCGTAGTTTTGAGGTCTCTAAAAGACATGAGACTTCCTTTTCTATTAATGTAGGTAGGTGTAGAAAACCTTTGCAACTGGTATTTGATCCTGTTTGTCCTTTTACACCATCTTGGACTGGGGTACAGACCTGGAAGTATTGTGACTGATCATCTCTTTGCTTTGAGTTCTCTTGGCATGTTTCTAGAGGAAATTTGTTACCTGTTTTCTGTATCACTTTTTCTGTCCAGTAAAGCCAGAGTAGTATGTAACTTTTAGGGTGAGAGATGAAAGATGAAGCAGTGTTCTGAACAGTGGGGATGAAATCTTGCAGATGCAGTTTTTTTGAGGAAATTTCAATTTTTCACATTTTTCTTTTTAACCATGCAGTTTGGGGCTGTAGAGGGCTGGTTTTGAGTTTGGCATTTCAGTTTTGAATGAAATACTCATTGTGGTGTGAATCTGGGAGAGTGGTTGTGATTTTTGTTCCTTTTTGTTTGTGTTTTTTTGGTTGTGCACAGTAGAGAATGTTAATGAGTGATTTCTCATTTTTATGAAGACAAAAAATGCTACCCATTAGCTGATTTTGTGAACAGGGATTAGTTTGTAGTTTTTTCACCTTTCTGGTAATTTGCTAGGCTGCTTTCCAGCCCAAATACCATTAATTACATGAGAGTGACAAAAATAGAGCACATTATTGCCATACACCTCAGTAGCCTTATTTTAAAAACAATTTTTAGTGGATTTTTTCTCGTACCAGAGATTAAACCACTAGAGGGCCCTGAAGTATTTCATAGTAATTTAAGTGATTTCAATATGCTACTTTCTTGTGCTTTTAATTAGGTTTGTTTTTGTACAGCAGTTATTTCATTTTAATGCATACTGAGATGTCTGTAGCATTCAGGTTTGGTTATTGGCCCAGCATCTGGTGATTTCATCTTTTAGCAGCTTTTTTCTAAAACCTGTTGTTGAGAATCTTCCATGAGCTATGAAAAGTTCAATTTCCATAATTTTTTGAAGACCTTTCTAACTAAAACAGTGGGATCTAGATCTTGTGGTTCAAGAAGGGTCTTCATCTTGTGTGTTAGGGATGCAGCAAAAAAACACTGGGATAATGAAAACTGGGTAGAGATGGAGAGAAAAGTAGTCCTAGGAGACTAGAGGTTGAGAGAAGAGAGGAGAGAGAGAAGAGAGGAGAGAGAGAAGAGAAGAGAGAGAGAAGGGAAACGAGAAGAGAAGAGAAGAGAAGAGAGAAGAGAAGAGAAGAGAAGAGAGAAGAGAAGAGAAGAGAAGAGAGAAGAGAAGAGAAGAGAAGAGAGAAGAGAAGAGAAGAGAAGAGAGAAGAGAAAAGAAAAGAAGAGAGAAAAGAGAAGAGAGAGGAGAAGAGAGAGAAGAAAAGAGACAGAAGAGTCTTTCTGCTCCTCCAGTGTAGTGTAAGAATTGCAGCTGGGGTGATTTGGTGCTGGATGGTGTGTAGTAGAGCTTGGCACTGAGTGAGCAAGGTGATGTGGCCAGCCCAAAGACTGTGCTTATGGTTACCAAAAGAATTAAATAAAGTGTTGAGCTAAGGTAAAGCGCTGCAGCTTTGTGAGAGCAGCCCTAAGTTGGTTCAGTGCCCCTTTACACTGAGAAGAGTTGAAACTCTCCGTGCTTCCCTTCAATTTCTGTGAGGGTTTTTTTTATTCTTTCCTATTCTAGGGTGGATTTAATGACTAGAAAATACTATTCAAGCACACTGAGCTGGGGGCCCATGAAGAGCCTTCCCTCAAAAGCAAAGCTTATTTTAAAAATAGGTTACAGAAAGTGGTTCAAGACAAACTGTTCTGGTGAGTGCTGTGCTGTTCCCAAAGTGTTAGTAACATCTGTTTGCAAGTGCTGACCTGCCTGGAGCAAAATCTTGTCATGGTCTTAATTTCCTTCTTTCTGGAAAGCAGAGAAAAAGTCTTGCCTTCAGAAAATACTTCAATTTTTTTCCAAAGAACACAGTATTTTGTACTCCAAGTTCTTTCTAGTCAAGGGTCAGCACCCACCCTCCTTAACATGTTGGCTGCTTTAAAACCTAGCCTGTACTGGTCTCCTGACATTGTAGTTGAGGCTCCTTTTGGATATTTGCTCCTCTCATGTTGCCCCTTCCTTGTTTTGTTGAAAAATTCAGTGCATTTTTAGCGTGCTCCATTCTTCCTCTTTTTTCCATTTGCCCTTTTTTTGCAGTGTTTAATTCTGTAGCATTCTTGGACACTGTGGAAACACACTGCTCACAAGTAGCTTTAACCCACAGCGTTTCTCCCAGGTCTGCACTGTTTGGTTTAGGCTGCAGGTGGTCTGCAGCTTGTTGCCTGTGAGAGCCCCAGGGTTCTGAAGATGGGGTTCAGGTTTCTGCTCTCTCCTGGGTGCTGCAGTTGTCTTTGGCTTGGAGTTGGTTCCCTGGAATTCTCCTCTCTTTCAAACCCATTGAGAACTAAAACTCATCCTCCCTCTCCAGGCATGGTGGAATCCCTCGAGTAGCTGAACCTCCATCATTATGTTCAACACAAGCCTTTTTAATTTGTGTTTCAGGACCTCTGCAAATATAATTTCAAGCTCTTTCTGCTAAGTGCAGTGCTAATGGCCCTCTGGTTTATCAGTGGCCTCTGCTTTTAACTGTACTGGGTGGGGTCTCTGCAGGTTTGTTCCTCTCCAGTTTCTGTCATGGTCTCTTAGAGTGAGCTGTAGTGGATTTATTATGTTTGGTCAATGGTGCTGTTCAGTGCTAATTGCTCTTATGGACAGAGTTATGGATTTATGTCATCAGTCAAGTAGAAACTCAGCTGGAATGAACTCTGACTTGTAACTGTGTACAAAATGCTTTTAATTTTGTGGTCTTTATATGTGACTGCTGGTTGTTCAGATCAGAGGATGCATTCATGTAGTTAGCATTGAGGGTTTTTTTTTTTGGTGTTTTTTTTTGTGTGAAGGGCATGTCCATTTATTTACATAGCTCAGCTCCTGAGGTTTGTAGGTCAGCAAGGACAGGAAGGGTTGTAGTGGCAACAAGAAGACCTCAAAGGGTTGCAGTGAGAGTAAACAGCATTGCACATTAAGTGGTGGAACAGAGGAGTGGAGAGTGTCTAAAGGGCTGGTGATCATAAAAAGCAGTGGTTTCATGGTTTGTATAGCTTGTAATGTTCCCGTGGATTTTTAAGTGAAAGGCAAGCTGTGACAACCATCTTGAGAATGTTTTGTGTCAATGGAAGCTGCAAGCAGTTAAATTTGCAGCAGGGAGGAAAAAAGCAACTTGAGTGCAAAACCAGCATGTGAGCTGTTTTCTGCAAATACAAACCCCAAAAGCATCAGTGAACAGATATTTACTGACCAGAGAGGTGTTTTGCACTGCTGAGAGTCCAGCCCATGGTCTGTGCAGCCAGCTGCTTGATGTGGTCATGTCAGAGCTCTCTCCTTTTGAATGAACGGGGAAAAAACTCCACCACAGTGTTCTCACCTCTTGCAGTGGCCTGCAAGAGTTGCTGGATGGTGTTTTTTGGTAGTTTGATCCTGTCTCAGTCAGGACATGCTGCTGTTCTCATTCATTATTTCCTGTGGCATTGCAGGTGAGGGAAGTGTGGGGCTTGCATCTTGTTTGACAAATTGCTGAAGAGTGAAGTGTATTTATCCACCACACCTGCCTGACTGCCCCTCACAATTTGGGATGTTCTCCAGGTGGAATTACTGTCCCCCCACACACGTGGAGTTGTTGCTGCAGTTGAAGAGGCAATTGCAAAGCCCTGTGTCCAAATGCAGAAAGCAGTGCACTGTCCTTACCCTGGATGATAAATTATATTAAAAATGTTAGCAGTGCTTTTTACAGCCACAGCTGGCCTTTGCAGGCCTTGCCTTGCCCAGCCCTTGTGTTTTTGTAAACTTCCCCCCAGGCCAAAACTCTGATGAGCTTCCCCAGATTCACACCTGGCTCAAATGTGCATTATTTCTCATGTGGCTGCAAAGCATGGAAAACATGCTGCGTTCAGCAGCTGCGTTTGTGGCATTATTGCACTGATTAGAAGTATTCATGGGTGTGGACTTGTTTTTCCTCCCCTCCATTTGAGGTAGAAATTATTAAATGGAGAACTATTAAGTCTTGAGCCTTGATGCTTGTCCAGTTTCTTGGTATCAAGAAGTTAACTTTTACAAAGGGAAAAAGCCCTTACCTTATAAACAGAAGCGGGAAAAATAAAACTTTAAAGCCTTTGTTAGCATGTTTTGGCAACTGTTTGATTTATTATTACAGGACAGATCAGAAACTGTTGGAGGTGACATGTAAGTTGTGGTACTTTTTTTGTCCCCTCTGGTTGTTGCTTGTTTTTTCTTTCAGTATATATTCATATGCTGTGATTTTTCACATATTCAAATGGAGAATGAGTCTTAAGCTCTTAAAACTGGCATGCAAGTTTAAATCTTTTTTAGCAGTCTATGAATGTTGACATATTTGTTGAAGTCCTAGTGTTTTGTTTTAACAAGGACTGCTTTTTCATAATTTATTCAGCTTTGAAGCTGACTTGGGCCATAACTCCTTCGCTGTGAAACAGTGACATTGAGGATACCTTGGATGTGTAAACTTCTCAAACATTGCTTCTTCCCCCATTTCCTCATTGTTAGGAGTTTGAAATTCAGCATTTTTAATCCAGGCACTGGTGTCAATGAGACATTGTGGGAGAGAGGAAGACTACTGAGGCTGTCTGCATGTTTGACATGCAGGTAGCAGTGATGTGGAGTGAGGAGAGTGGAGCTCTTGTAGTCCTGGTTCCCAGCCCCTCCTGAGCTGGGGAAGAGAGTAAGGCCATGAATTTATTTATTTTTAATAAACCCAGAATGTAATTGTTTTCCCAGTTTTGAAGAGGATGAAACTGAAGTGGGTTTTTAAGTGCTATCAATCTGCTGAACTGCAGAAAGGAACAAGATTTATGTTTTGGGCTGTCTTTAGCAGTTTAATTCTGTGCTTGACTGAGAATGTTTGTCTCTTTTAACAGATGTTCTTTCCTATGTATGGCAGAGGTAAGGGGCTTTAGGAAAGTTAGACTCCTGAGCAGTGTGCGTTAGGCATGGACTCTTCCTCTGGGAATTTGGAATAGTGCAAATGACTGTTAGATGTTCAAAATTCACGTGAATATTTTCTGGGTTCTCAGTGGAGAATTTGGAATCACTACTATTGTAATTAACTCTGTATTGCTTAGCAGCACAGTATTTTTTAAAGCAAAAAGATTTTGTGTAAGATACTTGCTTTCAGCTTATGTGAAAGCCTTTCTATAGAGGGAGATGGAAGTACTTAAGAACATTTCCTAGCAAATACATTTGAGTGTATTCCTATTTTTTGTTGTGCCTGTCTGGCTGGCTCCTGTCAGGTGGAAATTAACTGTTTGCCCCTCCATCCCTCCTGCCTGGTGTTTTACAGCTGTGCTCCTGCTTTCTGGAGTCTTTGCCGCCTCCTCCTGCCTCTGCCCTTCTGTTTATGTGTCTTGGG
>NW_005054431.1:1908519-1914656 GCF_000277835.1 Geospiza fortis | reverse complement strand
TTCCTGGCAGCCTGGCTCTGTCCTGCTCCTGCAGCCCCCTCTGCAGAGCTGAGGCTGGACCTTGGGGAGCGTGCCAGTGACACCCCTCCGACCTGCCTCATCTGTCACATGCCCTGGGCACTGCAGGGGTATGGAAAGGAAGGATAACTCTCCTGGACAGCTTCCTGGACAGCCACCTGCCTCTCACTGCATGCCTTCCATTGCTTTGTGGCTGTGCATCTTCCTTTTTACTGAACAGGTCTTGTCAGGGCTAGAGGAGGAGCCAGGAGAGCACTGTGAAGAGCAGGTGGTGTTCATGTAATCGTAGAAGCCTTGGGTTGGAAGGGGCTTTCATAGGTCATCCAGACGAACCCCCCTGCTGCCTGTGAGTCAGAGCCCTGCCCAGGCTGACCTTGAATGTCTGCAGGGATGGGGCACCCACGTCCTCCTGGGCAGTCTGTGCCAGGGCCTCACCACCCTATGGTAAAATACTCCTTCCTCATATCCAGTCTGAATCTGCTCTTTCAGTTTAAAAGCATCACCCCTTGCCATGTCACAGCAGACCCTACTGAAAACTCTGTTCCCATCTTCCTTATGGGCCCCCTGTAAAAATTGAAAGGCCACCCTGAGCTCAGGCCAAAGCTTCTCCTGCCCAGGTGAGCAATGGCAGCTGAGCCTCCTGTGGCCTGGCTGCAGCAGCTCCAGCTCCTTGCTGGGCTGGCCCAGGGCTGGGGCAGCTCTGCAGGTGGGCTCTGCCTGAGGGGCACAGGGGCACAATGGCCCCTGCCCTGCTGCCCACGCTGGGCTGGGCCCGGCACGGGGCTCTGGGCTCCGGGCCCAGCACGGGGCTCTGGGCTCTGGGCCCAGCCCAGGGCTTTGGTCTCAGCCCAGCACAGGCTTTGGGGTCCCAGCCCTGCCCCACAGCACCCCCAGGGCTCCTCCAGGGCTGCTGCCTCTGCTCAGCCTGTGCTGGAACCAGCCCTGACCTGAGGGCAGGTCACTGATGTCCACTGGGACTCAACCTTTGACCACTGCCTCTGGATGTGCACAGCCAGCTGATTCCTGATTTGTGAACAGTCCATCCATCAAACCATTTCCAGGGCAGTGCTGTTTTTTTTTTTTTTTGTTGCTAGACAAACAAACAAAGCCCAAAAAACCACCAGAAAACAAACTACAACAACAAAAGAAAAATACACAAAAGATCTCAAAACTAAAACCAAGGAAAAAAAATCACCCAAAACTACAAACACAAAAAAAAACCAAAATAAAACATATTCATTTGAGAGAAAGGGAGGTAGGAAGAGGGGAAAAAAGCCTTTAATTTAAAGGAAACAGTTGTGTAGCTGTCAGAAATCCCTACTTAGAGTTTTTATTGATTTATGAAGCTGTTTTAATTGTCTGAAAAGATAGCACATGAATTTGCATCTTGAGGTGGAGAAGTTAAGCCTCACCATAAATCATCCTGTGTATATTGCCAATACAGTGCACTTGTTATTCCTGATGGCTTTGAGAAAAGCCCAGCTTGGTTTGTCTGTGAAAAGTAACACTGGGATTGGTGCTTTGAGTTAATCTAGGTGGAAATAGCAGTCTGGGTGTGAGAAATTAAATGTGGCCCAATTTTTGGACTCGGCCAGAGTCAGAGCACAGACCTGACCTGGCACCAGAATCTGAATGCCAGTGCCCTTGGGCTGCCTAAGCAAGGAAATGCTTTCATAAATATCATCAAATGCATTTATGATTAACTCCAATTAAGTTGTATTTTGGAATGCTTGTTTTGGAATCTGCTGTTCAGTACTCAAAGCCATAATGTAATTTTTGAGCCATGGCAGAGGGGAAGCCATGCACTCTATCAATTAATCATCCTGTGGTATATAATTAGCACACTATCAGATGTTATTAATTGCAGAGTAACACGTTTGGTTTTTAATGTACTGAGGAAAGGAGCCCCAGAATGGAGTTTCACCAGCAGCTCTGGAGTGCTGCTGATGGCTTAAGGAGTTGTGTTCCCACAGCCCCTTTTGATCTGATCATGGCAAAAGTTTTCGTGGCATCAAAGAGAGCTGCCACAGGAAATGGAGACCCACAAACACCAAGAAACTTCCTTTTTTTAACATAACCCTTTTTTCTGTTTGTTTTTTAAAGAAAGAGAACTTGTCCTGAGTGTGGCCATGTTAAGAGTGGTACATTTGGAGCTGGCTGTTGGGAGAGGATTCAGCAGGGTCTGAAGTCCCTCTGCTGCAGCCCAGGCACAGGAAGGATTTCAGAAACATGAAGGAATTAATGTGTATTAATAGGGATGTGTTTTCAGACACTTCTGGCTCATCACTGACCATGAGCAGAATCTAGACCAGGGCCCTTCATGTTAGGCTGGCTGAAAGGAATTCTTGGGATTTTGCTGGGAGCATTCTTTATAGACAGATATGCCAACAGCTTCTTGTATTTTAAAACTACTACATAAAACTTCAAGTTTAATACAGCTTCTTGTAGTTTAGAAGTCAGGTAGTGAACAAAGAGAAGCCTATGTGTCTTGTGAACATAAATCCTTTATCTGACAAAAAAACTCAGTTTCACTTAGTAGTTTTATCCTTCTACTCCCTCTAATATTGTAACCATTTAATTTGTTGGTTAATAGAGGATTTATTACTCAGTTTCCTTAGGTCTTGAGTTACTAAATCTAATAAGTTGGAGTAAGTATCCATTGTCTGTAGAATTAAGATACTATTTTTTTCTTCAATTTTCGACTTACTTGAAAGGCCCCAGGCAGAACAAAGACAAAAGTCTGTTACCTCTGTTTTCAGCTCACTTCTCCAGAGATGATGTGCAGCCTTGTGATACTTAAAACTGTATTTTGAGCTGAACCATTACCAGCCCGCAAAGCATAAACATGAAATAAATTGAATTTCAATTTAGAATTCTTTCTTGGTTTTTTTTTCCTTAAAAGCATACCACTTGGCCCAAGCTGCCTTCACCTTCTTCCTCGAAATGGTTTATTTTTTGTTCCATTTGTAAAATAATTTAAGTGGCTTTTTGCAGTTGGCTCCTTAATGGTAAATCCTTGGAAAGAAAGAATACATAGTGCACAACATGTGTTAAGTTACATGCTAAATTAACCCATGGGAAGAACTGCCTTGCTTTTTCTCTTGTATTAGTTTTTCACAGAACAGGAAATCAAGGTAAATAACAATTTCTGGTGCAAACAACCCACTCGTGGATTACAGGAATGTGGAATAAGACGAAAATATTTTACATAGGGAGTATAATTGTTAACACTCTACTTGTATTTATTCTGTTAGAGATGAGACTGTGTTTAAGCATCTTTGTACATCTCACAGGAAAGCCTGAAATGATTTGTTGAAAAATTAACAAGTTCAATTCATCACATTTGATGGACTCTTAAATCAGCTTATCAAAGGAGACATTAATTACAAGTGTAATTGACCAGCCAGATGTATCCCGTTCTCTGTCCAGCAGCCTCTATTAAACCATTACAAAACATGCAAAGCTCTTTATCTGAGGGAGAGGAGAAGTTGCCCATGCCAAATTCTGCTTTAGCAGAGGGATTTCCATGGTGTTTTTTGGGCTGAGGCTGAGCAGATCTTCCTGCATGGGCAGAGTGTTTTGTCCTGTGGTTTTACAGAGTTGGCTCCCAGCTTGGACAGGGCTGTCCCCAGGTGCCAGGAGGGCTCCAGTTTCCCTTCCCACACTTCAGTTTCCCAACTGTGAGGAGTTTTGAGAGCTGCAGAGCTCCTAAAATAGGGACTTTCTGGAGATGGAACCACCCTCACCTTGTGTCAAAACCACACTTCTCATTGTGCAAGGCAGGTCATGACCAAACTCAGCAGCTTCTTCCTTGTTTCAGAAACCAGAGCTTGGCCTTCCTGGCCATGGGCACACAGCTGTCAGGGTCTGAAGCCTTATTTCACCATTTGGCTGCCATTTGCAGGGCTCTTTTTTTTTTTTTTTTAATTAGATGTATGAGAACCATATTTGTGTTTGAGGTAGAATTATTAAAAACAGCACACCATTAATGCATATTCCCAAAACTCTGAAGCCGCTTCTGGTTTTTGAGTGCAGAATGAAAGCAGTATTAATTGCCAAGTTAACACATGTAACAATAAAGGCTCTTGCTCTTTTATGTCTTCTCTTTCATTCCGATTACTTTGTAAGGAGTTTCTTCCTCCCTTCAGGCTGGGATTTATTGTTATATTCACCTCCCTACTCGCATCTTAAAAGTTTTGTTCCAAGTGCTGCCATGGTTTGACAGCATTGAAGGAGAATAGCTCCAGTAATTGCAAAGAAGAAAGGAGTGGGGCTAGAGCAGAACTTTGCCTATTGTGTTTATATTTGAAAGTGTCTTTGTGAGCTTGGAATTGGGAGTCTTTTTTATTTTAATCATAGGTGGAGAGCTCAGATGGAGACATTTCTGGAAGAAAATCAGGGGTAATACAATTTTCCAGCCTCCTTCGGTTGTGAGGTCATTAGGGACAACGCACTGGAGCATCATGCAGCTGGATCTTTCTTGGAAAAGTGTGAAAAGGCTTTGCAAGGTCCAGGCCATGTACAGAGGCAAATTTGGATTGGTTTCTGAAATGTCTTCAGAACGGTGGGTTTGATTTTTAGGATGGAGCTGTTTAGTACTTGGGGTTTTTATGGTCTCTGATGACGTCTGTAATTGCAAATGCTGACGTCTGGAAGATCCTGTTGTGGCTTTAAAATTTTTATTTCTCTAGAGTAGAGGGTACTTGAATATGCTAGTGTCCCAAGTGCTGAGCATCCAAATCGAGGAAAAAAAAGGGAAAGATGAAATAGTTACATAATCTATTATATCCTTTCAGTTGGAATTGGTTCAAGTGGTTCTGTCATTGGCGTGAGAGGAGAATGAAATGTGAGCCGTGAGTTACACATGCCAAAAACCAAAAAAAAGAGGCTTTTTGCCACAGTGTGGTTGGATATTTGGCTTGAATGGTACGTCTTCCAGTTCTTGCCTATTGATAAGGGAATAAGAACATGTCTCATACCTCCTAGAGGTGGGTGAAGTCCTCTACAAGAGGACATGCTAAGGGAATTCCTGCACGGAAAATCCCTTTGTTTTCCACAGAACATCCCCTGCTCAGAGCACAGACCTTGGGCTCCTGAGGTGAGGAGCAAGCTGATCACCTGTGGTGTGAGCACAGAGCAGGCTTCAGGCCCATCCCAGAGCCCCTCAGGGGGCTGTGTTAGCAGTGCATTAAATGCTGTGTGCTCTCCTCCTTCCTGTGGCACAGAGGGGTCTGCAGGAGCAGTGGCTGTGCAGCCAGTCCCTTTGCTCTTGTTCTTATTTGTGCAGTTGGTCTACAGCTGGTTTATGACACATCTTATGATTTACACAGTTTCTTATAATATCTTTTTTCTCAAAATCTTGTGGAAATTTGGCTTGGATGAGCTTTCTGGAGCTCAGGTGTTCCACATCTTTGTCTACTTTGGGGAACGGACAAGGAAAGGAAGCCCCCAGCTTCGCTGCATCACCTGTTGGAGTGTTTAGTTGGTGTTGTGGGGGAGAATGCAGCTCATGGCTGCTTGGTTGTGTCCCTGCACCTCTCAGCAGAATCTGAATCAGGCTTTCCTGAATGCCCCCAGGGTGGTAGAAGATGCCCTCTTAACTTTCTCCATACCAAATGATTTCAATTTCCTTAGTCTGTCCTCATTTGGCATATGCTGTAGCCCCCTAATAATGGGATGCAATCACAATGCTGGTTTTCTCTTCCTCTGCAGCCTGAATGAATGTATTTTCCCCTTTTTTTTTTTTTTTTAATGAGGAAAATACCCAGAGGAGCAGGTATCCAGAATTTTCACATTCAGATATAGATCAGGTACTTATTTTCAATACAGTTATTTATCAAAGATAATAATTCAGAATATCTGTGCGAAAATATCTGGATAAAATTATCAAAATCCTGAAGATATATTTTAAATTTTTTCTCCTTTTTATTATAACTTCTTAGAAAAATAAAGAATTAAAGAACAGTTGCAGGTCTTCTGCCTGAATGCCACATGTAATAACCCACCAGCATAACTTGAAAACACAGTAATGTGTATACTTCCCTTCTATATTTAAACTAAACTGAGGTATTATGGGCAAATTCTAATTTTTCTTTTTCTGATTAAGTCAGTCTCTAATC
>NW_005054431.1:1893815-1908270 GCF_000277835.1 Geospiza fortis | reverse complement strand
TTTTTTGAGGTTTTTGATGTTTTTTCTCTTTCTGTGGCCTTTCAGCTCTTCCATCCCCAGAGCACAGGCATCTGCTGCCTGGCCTCCCACTCCTGCAGGCCATCCCTGCATGTCCTGTCCCCCTCCAGGACAGCTCTGTGTCAGTGCCTTTGTTTTTATCACACAGGTTTCTGAGCCTCTCTCTCAGGGAGCACAAACCAGGCACTCTGTGTCTCTGCAGCCCAAAGCAAGGTGTGTAAGAGCCTCAGCAGCACCTGGATACCCTGCTGGGTATGAACCTAAATCCCCTGAACTGAACTAATCTCATTGCAGTGATGGGTGGATGATCCAGGTGTGGCCTTACTGCTTGCAGAGGCAGTGTGCTTTCTCACTGAGGTCTGTGTTGGATGTTCAGTGCTCCTTGTAAATCTCCACAGCAGTTCTTGTGATTAAAGAACAGGAATTATGTTTCTGACAGTTCTTGGCAGGTGGAGTTGTGGCAGCAGTGTGGGAGGTTAGCTCAGAGTGATTTAAAACAGAGACATGGATGGACCCTGTCTGTCACCATCTCAGTCATTTCTTATATAATCATTAGAAATGATGTTTCATAAGCTGGTGGTGACTTCCATTCAACTTCCTAGTGATGTTTTTAGCCTGTGCTTGTAGAGTATCTTTTTACCCATTACCTGGGTAAATCTGATTCTTCCTTCAGCAGTAATCCTGTACCACAGAATCCCAGGATATTTGGGGTTAGGAGGGATGCCTGGGGATGATCTGGTCCATCCCACAGGAAGGTGTCCAGCTGGGGCTGGGATGTCCCCAGACAGGGACACTCCAGGCCCTCCCTGGGCAGCTGTCCCAGGGCTCTGCTGTCCCTCCATGGACACAAGTTCTTCCTCCTGCTGCCCTGCACCTCGCTGCCCTTTCTTTGATGGCCACTGCTGCTGCTGCTGGCGCTGGCAGCACCGAGCAGAGCCCGGCCCTGCTCTGGCAGCCCTGGAGATGTCTGGGTGCATTGATGGCATCCCTGGCAGCGTTCCCGTCTCCAGCCTGCCCAGCCCAGAGGTGCTGCACAGCCCAGATCCTCTCTGTGTTTCCCCTGGAGCCTCTGCAGCAGCTCTGGTGTCTTTCTAACCATGTGAATTTTCTGTGGCTGATACATCCTGAAGCTTTCAGCTTTGTTTTGAGGTTCTCTGCAATCCTTATTGAGAAAGTAATTAGCTTGAATTTAAGATTCTTTCCAGAAGTGTGTTGTGTTGTAGCTGTCTGCTTCTAATTTTTAATTGAACAGCCTCACCTAGGAAACGCTTTTGTTTTTTGGACAAAGCACTGCGTGTTTTGCATATGTATGTGTATGACCCACGTAACTTCCACTGTTTGGAGGGCCAGTGCAGTTTCATATATGTTGAAATTAAAATGCCTGGGAGATTTTTGTGCTCACACACAGCATAAGGGAAGGGGGGATAATTAAAATAGTTGGGAAATCTCATTAAGCATTGAGCTTGGCTTTGTTCAAGCTGAATTTAGACTGTTGCTTCTGCTGCTGGAGAAGATATGTCTTTGAATAAGATGTTTTCTCCTGACTGTTTCCTCCATCAGCTTGATGCTGGAGAGGGGTTGTGATGGAGAGTGCTGATGGCAGTAGGCAGAGATTTGACAGAAGCACAATAGGTACGTCTTCACTGAGAGATCTGGTAGGTGGGGAGCCTTTGCAAAAATATTTCAGGAGAGACAGAGGAAAGTGCTTTGTGCTCAGAAGTTTCTGCTGCTGAAAATGAGAACGTTTCGTGTTGCTGTCAGTCGGGACAAGTATGATCAGACAGCACGTGTCCCTGTGGAACAAAGAGCTGTGCAGTCACTTGGGGAGGCTGTGTGCCTCACTCAGGGTGCTCACTCAAGAGCTAGTGGAAATGCTGCTGTTTAGAACAAGGTGGTAGTGCACACTTTTGTGTTAGAGTCTCAAAACTAATTCTTTCAAGGCTATTCTGTCATCTTTTCCTTTGCTCTGCCTGTCCAAAACTTCTTGGTTTCTTTTAGTCATGCTCTTATTATTGTCTAATTTATTGGTAATATTTTTCAAGCACTTCAAAGTCTTTTTTTTCCCTAAGTGATGCAACGTAAAGTGGTAATAATCTTGAGTTATATAATGTATTATATAGAACTCAACTTTTCTGTCTGCCAACCTATTGTCTGGTGTTGTAGACTTGCTTTTTCCCCCTTTTGCTAAAAAAGCCTTCTAAAAGGCTTGGTAACTCAAAAAGAAACTGAAATAGTATTAAGTGGTGTCCTGAATGAGTGTGCTTGAACTTGCTCAAAAAATCACCAGCAAGGGCGTGAGCAAAAGTCAGATTTAACATTAAACTCCAAAGCACAGCAGCAGTGGTAATGTGAGGAATGGAGAATCAGAGAGGGGTGCTGTGGCAGTCAGGAGGTGCAGTGATGTAAACACACAGAGCTG
Organism: Geospiza fortis; assembly: GCF_000277835.1. Classification (NCBI taxonomy): domain Eukaryota; kingdom Metazoa; phylum Chordata; class Aves; order Passeriformes; family Thraupidae; genus Geospiza; species Geospiza fortis. Next base: position 1,905,833 of record NW_005054431.1, on the reverse strand, counting down.
CAGCCGCGCAGCAGTTGAGACCAGACACAATAGTAAGAGATGGTGTTGAATTAAATGAGTAATTTTTTTTGTTTCCTTGTCCAGCTGTACGTTGTTGTATGAAGTTTAAGGCCCACAGTGAAAGAAAATACAGAGAATGACCCTACCTGATGGGAAAGAACACAGATCATTAACATTTTGTTTGTGACTTGGCAAAAACTTGGGAATTTTGCTCTAAACCAAGACAGTGACACAGGGATATGAAATGCTCCATCCTTGAGGACAGAAAGGGGGGTTTGGGATTTGGTAATGATCCCAAAAGCACAATGAAGGGCTCATGTTTCATGGCCTGTCAGTGAATTACAAGAAAGAGAGATGGGGAGAGCCTTCCACACCTGATTTTAGGACATACAGCAGAAATGTGCAGTTTCATTCCTGTGCATTTTTCATCTTTGCTGTATAGATCCAGATATGTAGAAATACTTGTACTTATCCTTAGGGATAATCCCAAGATGTTGTGAGAAAATGATTGGCTCTGTGTCCTCTCTCCTTCCTCACTCCCACTTTGATTCAGAAACAGCTGTTGGTCCATCATGGGGTGCAACAGAGCATTATTTCATCAATGTGCATGTAGTATGGCAGATCCTGGGCAGGGTTTTCCTGTGCTTTGCTTTGTGGTGTTCTTGTTGTCTTGGTTTGTTTGTTTGTGGTTGGTTTTTGTTGCTGTTTGGTTTTTTCCTTTGTTTTTGGTTTGGTTTGGTATGGTTTTTTTTGTTATGTTTAATTTATTTGAAGCCCTGCAAGTAGAGGGACTTTTTCTGGCTGGCAGAATCTGTCTGGAGGAACTGCTGATTTTGGGGACACACTTGTGCAGCTGGCTTACCAGCTGATTTACCTGGAAAGAGGAAAATTATATTCTACAAATGTTAATTTAAAGCTATTATTACATTCAGATTAATTTTTGAGTGCCAAAAGCTGCTTTATTGCTGGAAGTACACCATTCATTGTTTCTGGAATGCCTTGTCCAAAGCAGGCAGATTGATAGAGCAGAGATTTTAAGATCTCATTCTAGCTCTCCGGGAGCTGCCTTTTAAAAAAGAAAAGGGGAGCCTGCCTAGGTATCTGAATTTTGTTTTCCCCTTTTGTAAATTCTACTGTGATGAGGCTCAGTAAAATGTCAGGAAATGGATCAATGCCTGATTCATTTCCTAGCATAAGGCACATCTCTGTCAGAGTGCAGGGGGAAGGAGCAGTGGGACAAGCATAGGGCAGATTGGTCCAGGCTTCTGATGGGACCAGACCAGTGTGAGCTGCTTCCTCCCAACATCAGGTTCTGTACTTAGCTTCTGCAAAACACTTTTTAACTGCAGACAGAAGTTCAGCTTACCTCCCAAAATGTCTTTTCAGAGGCAGCCTCCCCACGTCTTAATCTGAGCTAAGAACAAAGAGCCACCAGAATCATATCAGGTAGATCATAATGAACACAGCTGAGCATTCCAGAAAATAAACACTGGCCTTAGTCAAATATTCCTGTACATATTTGAAATATACAAATATCTATCTGTATGTATAAAAGAAAGTAAATATTGCTGGAGGTGTGGGCTGTGCTGGCTCTGAAGAGCTGTGTGATCTGATAGCTGCACCAGATAGTTCCTGTAAGCAGTGCTGGTCACTGGCTGGGAGCTGCCCTGCCTGTCCTAGCACTGTGATGGGACATGGTTTGATGATCTACTTGATAAATTGAGCCTTGCACTGCGGTAGAAAGAGATTATAAAGATAGAGGTGTTATACTGATTGTCATCAATCATGTTAAAGCAAGTGTGTCACTGTAGGACAGGAAATAACACGGACATGTGGCTCTCCCAAGGTAAAAAAGAGGGAAGTTTAATTCTGACTCTAACATTTATAGATTTCCAAAAGTGACAGTGGATTGGAGGGTGAAAGTGCCACCTCTCCAATGACACTGGACAATTTAACAATCCATCAAATTTCTCTTCCTCCATCAAAGAATGAAAAACAATAAGTGATTTACACAGAGTGAGAAAGTTTGTTACAAGAAAGTAAAAATCAGAAGACTTAGAAAAACTTAAAAAAACAGGGTGACACTAGTAAACTCAACAAGCTTGGGGTATTGAAAGGAAAGAACTTCTGCATCAGAGGTTAGGGTTTCATTTGTCCCTCCATGTATTTGTCCACAGCCATACATGATGGAGAAAATGGGAACATTTCAGGGGTTTCTCTGCCGCATTGTGAGGTGTTTTTTGTGACGCTGTTTGTGGCCGCCTCAGCCTCACACCACGTTTGAGTGGGCTGGAGCTGTCCTCTCTGGGCCTGCCTTTGTGAGTGCTCCCAGGGCAGTGCTGAGCTCAGAACACTCGCCTCATCTCACGGGGAGCCCTGCTCCGCCCGAGCGCTGCTCTCCAGCCGGCTTGGCACCGCTCTGTAAGAGCACTTGCCTGTGAATCATGCTCTGCACATCAGCTCTGAGGACGTGTGGAGCTGGGAAATAGCCTCGCTGAGATCAAGCAGGTACAGCATCTGCGTCTTCCCTGTCCACAGAGCCAGCTCCTCTGCAATTGAGGGAAATTAAATTGACGTGGTGGGATTGTCTGGGTTCAGTGTGGACTATTGCTCATCCTGGCTGTTCCTAGGTGCTAATAAAAAATAGTTTGCAGCAGTTCTTGATCCTTTCTACTTTCCAAGACATGAGTGCAATGTGTCTCATCCCATTCTTGAGACAGGCAGATGGAAGAAGCCTGAAGAAGATTTCTGTGTGTGGGTGCAGAAGCTGCTGGAAATACAGCTGTGCTTGTGTTTTGTCCTGTGCTACCTAGTTCTGCCCTGACAGAAGGGATGCAGTCTCATGCAGAGCCTGCACAGCCCTTTGCTTTTCTCTATCCTCCTTACTCCATTTCTTTGGCAGCTCCTGCCTCTGAGTTCCTGAAGCTAAAAGAATGTTTTCTTAGAAATCCTTGGTACCAGGCTCCAGGCTTGTCAGTGTGGCTGGGTTTCTTTTCAGATGTAGTTCTTCCTGAGAAAGTCAGAAAATGTGTTGAGAAATGTTGGTTGTTCAGATGGAAAAGGGCCAGCAAGGAGTTTTCCTCATGTTTTTCTGTGTGTGTGTTTATATATTTGTATGTGTACATGCGTGTGAGTAAGCAGATACACATACATGTGTGTATGTATATTAAAGTGTGTCAGAGTTTCTTCTGGGCTTTTCAGCAGCTTCTGGCATTCAGAAGGAGTTTGGGATGGGGCATTTTGGAAGCTGGAGGTGCTGTAGGGTGCTATGTTGTATGTAACACACTGATAACACCATGTGGTGGTTTCTGTTTGGTTTTCATGGACAGCAGCCATTTGTGTCAGATACTCAGAAAAGGTGACTGTGCTGCTGTTTTTCTGCAATAGCAGTCTCCATCTCTGGCATCTGAAAGCTGCTCAGAGCAAACGTGGGGAAACACTTGACTCTGCCTGCTGAAAAAACTGTGCTTCTAAAAATGTGTGTGCTCAGTGCCAAAAGAACAACTGCTTGGAAATGTCCCTGAGGCTTTGCCAGAGAAGCTGCTGCAGCTCCCTGCCAAGGCTCACCCAAAAAGGGAGGATGGTTGTTCTCCATTTCCACAGACACATTCAGAACTGAGACCCCTTGATGCCTCAGGTTTGAGCTTTGATATTCTTCAGGTTCTGTGCTGCTTTAGTGTGTGGGTCTGGGCTCACATGAGGAGATGCTGAGCTCTGTGCACAGAGCAGGGAGACAAAACAATTCCTGCTCCAGCTGGGCACCAAGGACAAATGACCCAAATCTCAGCCCCAGAGCACAAACACCGTGGGCTGGAGAGAGAAAAACAAGCAGGGTGGGACTGGATGGGCTAAAGCTGGAATGGGACAATGAACTGCAAGGTGCAAATGGAGCAGAACTGATCCCAGGGACAGACCCCGTGCCCGGCCGTGCATTTTGGGGCCATTTTGGTTCATCTTGGGTGCAGCCCTGGCTGGGCTCTGGTGCTGCCCAAGGTGCATCCATGGAGGAGATCCTTGGAATAAATCCCTGCTTTATTCTGTGACTCTGTCCAGCATCACCCTGATAAAGCATCACCCTGAGCTAGGAGAGGCTGGATAACAAAGGTAACTCAGTGGTGACAAGTGAAGGAAAGTCAGTTTCTGCCTCTTGGGACCTTTCTAGCTGGTCAGAGTGGCCCCGAGATAAGTTAGAAAGTCTCTGTTCCCAGCCTGGCACTTGAAGAAGGAGTCAGAGCTCTTCATTTCTCAGTCTCAAGGTTGTTTATTGTTCCTTATTTATAAAATCCTTTCTCCTGTCCTGCCCAGGTCTGCTCAGCAGGACAGTCAGAGGCACTCTGCCTGCCCCGGGGTGGTGTTATCTTTTTATACTAAAAACTACGTGTACAATATTTACAGTGACTTCCCAATACCTGTCACCTATGTTAGACAGTGAGCTTCTACTCTAAACCAAACTAAAGTGCCAACATCACCCAGAAGATGGAGGCCAAGAAGAAGAAGGAGAAAGGCTGGACATGCCCAGATTCTTCCATCTTGCCCCCTGAACCCCCATTCTAAATACCTCAAAAATCTATTTTTCACCCTGTGATAAATTCACTATCATTCTACTTAAACTTTTTTGACTTGTAATTCTTCATATAAAGGCTGGTAATTGTTTTTTCCAAGGGCTAAATCAAAGGCACAGGGGTCTGGGGCTCTGTGCCAAGGTCTCTGAGCCCCCTGGGCAGGGGCTTGAGCCATCCAGGGCAGCCAGAGGAATTTCCTGGGTTCCCACATCTGCCAAGCATGGTGATAAGGGAAGGTGACACAGTGTGCTTGGACATCTGAAGGGACCAATGCATTCAGGGTGCCTTGCTCTGCTGGGCAGTGCTGGCACTTTTTCCCTGCAGTGGCAGACTGGTCATCCCAGCAGAGTAAACTATGAGGAATGCAGAGAAAAGAGCAGTTTGAATAAGTTGTACAGGAAAAACTAAATAAATTATTTGTGCTTTATAGATCTGTGCTTAGCATCGGAAGTAAAAATTTCATACTAAATTTTAGGAGCAGACACCTTCCCAAATTCTGCATCATTGGTGTCCTTGTGTTATGATACAGGGATGTGCAGGGAAATTTTGGTCTGTGCACCCCTGCGTGTGAATGTACTAAAGCAGAACGGGCATGGCAGGATAAAGGTAAAATTCTGCAGTTACTTGCTTTCCTTAGGAGGAGTTACTGAGCTTTAAGGAAACTGAGTTTGGAGGTGTTTGTTTTGCAGCAAGTCTCTATTCGCTTTATGCCTGTTTAATTGTGAATTGAACAGAGCAACAAGGAAGTGATTCCTGCTTTATGCAGCAAACTGCAGTTAGCTCTTGTGCTTAAAGCAAGCTCATTGCTAATAAAAGATTTTATTATTTTTTAGGTATCTTGAGTCCGTTTCAGTAAATTAGTTTTATTTATGTTGTTTCCTTTTAGCTTCTAGCATTTTCATAAATGTTTTTCTTAAGAGACCTTTCTGTCAAAGTGAGAGCACTCTTTTCAATATTTTTCCTACAGCACTCGTTAAGCAACGAATTTTAGGTTGATGCATTGAATTGTCAGATAAATAGAGGAATTAAACCCAGCAGTGTTGATCCTTTTTCACTTTGCCAGCAGGGTGACAGATAAATCAGTCCCTCCAGTAACAGGAGTAGGTTAGGATGCACATGTTACATTATACATTATTGCATTACTTATTACAATATTGCATTAGTCCATTATTTATTGCATTGTTGCAGTGTGGTGTGCCTGTGTGTGTTGTAGGATGCCATCCTTCATTCAGCTGTCTGTGGACACGCTGGTTTCAGACCCTTGGCTGTGGGTGGTGGTCGCGTCCTTGGGCAGATTTTGTAACTTACCTGGAGAGCAGAGGCAGATCTGCCCCACATGCAGGGCAGGGAGGAACAGGGTGCTCTGGTGGGGGGCACAGGGGGTTTGTCCCTCCCTGGTCACTCAGTGTCCACTCCAGGGGTGCAGAAGGGCTGGGCAGGGCGGCTCAGGGAGCTTTGAGAGGTTGTTGGGTTGATCTCTGGTGAGCATGGCTTGTTTTCAGGGAGCTGGGAGCAGCTGAACTGCAGCTCATTTGGAGCTGCTGACAGGAGTGATGTTTACAGAGGCTGATGGTGAATTGACTTCTGATTTAAACAGGCATTGGTGGCTGGAGAGATAAAATAAGCATTGACATATCATCCTGCCTATAATCAGGAAAATGGCCTTTGGTGATCATCTTGCTGCACAAAGGACACTCATGAAAACCTTCTGCAGCAAACTTTGTTTTCATGCATGTTGTTAAAAATTTAGGTTTTTTTCAAGCATTGAATCTGTAACTTTCCATTTTTTTAATGTTATCTAAAATATCAGGTGCATACTCTTCAGCCAGAATGTCATATATATATTTGATGTTGCTGTATCTACAATACAAATATTTAAATATTTGAAAATCTTTGCAGATCACTGAGTTAAGAATTTTAAATTAGTGAATAATTTTGAATGTTTCCCATTCATTGAGTTGACAAACAAAAATACTGTCAGAAGTCACTGAACATATATTGATTGTAACTATCATATTCCAGAGTTTATGCTGAGAAGTTGGATACATTTGGTTATAAAAGGGAAGACAATCAAATGAATTAAAATTACAGCTATGAATGTTTAAACACTAGAAAGCAAACAGGTGTGGCATGAACCATCCAGTGAAATACACCCCAAACCCTTCCTTTTTGACTTTCTTTCTACAAATCAGCTCTGCAGACCTTGTTAAGCCTTGCTTTTCTGTAGGCATTGCTGTGAAAATATAAAGAGGCAGAAATTAAAAATTAAAACACAAGATGGATCATGGGTAGATGATTTGTTTGAAGGATGGAGTTTTGCACCTTGGCTAAAGGAGCTCTGCAAAATAGGTTTATATGCATTGATAGTTATCGTGGCGTTGTTAGTCATAGTGCCTTGTGTACTTCACTGTGCTCAGCAAATGATGAACAAGGCCATCAAAGAAGTTTTTTTCTGTCCAAGAGAGAGGGGGGGAATGTTGGAAATGGATTTGTAGTGTTCTCAAAGCCTGACAGAAGGCTCACACAGTGTGCAAACTTTGAGACAAGAAATGCTGGCTTGGAAATGCCATGGAATGGGACAGACATTGCTGAGAGAGAAATGGAGCTAGAAACAAGTTTCAAAGGGTGGCCTTGTAAATAAGATACTTTGGAGAAACAGAACTGTGAAAGATGCACTGTAGTGACACCCACAAGGGGTGATTTTAGCTAATTGGCTTTAAGGCATTTACAGCATGGCGTGGCTAAAGCTGACAGGCCAAGAAACTCTTACAGTGTATTGTAATTAGGAAATAGTTGGCTTCTGATTGTGATGGAGTGAATTATAACATCTGTACTGTCTCACCCTTCAAATGAGACTGAAAATGGAATCAAAGTTTTGAAAACACCTCTCAGTTGTCCCGTCTCTGGGTCAGGAAAAGGTATTGTCCAACACAAGGGGAAAAAGGCAAGGAAGAAAACAGCTGACTGGGGTTGGTGTTTTCCTTTGCTTGAAGGATGTTTGCTCATCCTGAGAAGAGTTGGGGAGAGGGGACTTCAGAGAGTGTAAAGATTCAAAACTTAATTTGATCAGTCAGTTGAAGGCGTAGCAGGATTACTGAGCATGTGCTGGGACAAGTCTGGTTAGTTGGACATGTGTTGTGGGAATTAACTCTCCTTTTTGAGAGCTGGGCCTCAGAGATGTATTGATCCTTTCAGGTGGGGTATGTAGAATGTGAGGCAGAAAACCTGTCTGTTTTCCCTGTGAAGTTGGAAAGCCCTGCTGAAGGGTATTAATTAACTTCCATGCTGTAATACCTGCACAGTCCCTCTCATTGGCACAGTCTGAGTCTTCTCAAAGCAGTTGGCTGATTCACATCCCATGGGGGTGTGAGAGTGAGTGGAAACCCTGGGGCCGAGTGGGTTTTGTGTGTGTCTTCTCACTGGAGCTTTCCCCTGGCCCGTGGCTCAGTGCTCACTGTGTAGCTGTGTAATTCTGCTCGAGGCTGGCAGGGCCACCCTGAGTTCTTGTTTGTGGTTTTTTAACCAGCATTATCTGTTCAGTGCTTATCAACAACTGTGCAAATTGCAATGATAAGGCAGTGACCAGTCTTAATCCCAGCCACCAGTTACGGAAAACAGGCAGTGTGGAAATGCTGCATCTTGTAAAGTTTGGTGTGTTTGGTGGTGCTGTTAAACTGGGAGGAGCTGCTGATACAACTGATATAAGTGATATAACTGCTGGCTGGAGAGGGTTATCAGTAATAACCCATCCTTGGCTGCCTAGACTGCAGTAAGGCTAAAAGAAATCCAGCTCTTTCCTTCTACAGCATGGAAAATAAATCTTCCAAAGGATAATTAAATATGGAATGGGATAGGGTAATAGCTTAAGTTTGATAATCAGTCTTTAAGAAGAGGTAAAGCAAATACTTGCTATGATTGGTGAAGATGTGTTAGTATCTACCTTGCAGGTATGCTACACCACCTCTTGCAGTCTCTCTTTTGGCTGCGCTTGCTGCTGTTTGGGTTTGCTTTATTCGCACTTTCACAGAGGTTAGAAGAAACATTTGAAAAAATACACCATGCTTGGAAATGTTTTCAGCCTACTTTAATAGCTCATCTCTTAATTCCTTACCCATTCAACTCCTAACAAAGCAAAGACAAAAGAAAGTGCACCTTTGTAACCTCCTTCATGAAGGGTGTGTAAAAACCTGAAAGTTAATTTTTTTTTCTTTGCAGGTTACAGGATGACAGAATTAGGATAGAAAGGATGGAAAACCTCAATTTTGAGTACAGCCATGCTTTCCAGAGGGTTACTGACTTCTATGCAAAAGAGGTGCCTGGTACTGCAGGTATGTTCATTCAGATTTTTATGCAAAAGAAGTGCCTGACATTACAGGTCTTTCATTCCAAATACCTTTGTAGCATGCACTCTGTTAGCCTTTACAGTCACACAGGCTTTTGGCCACCTTTGCTTCATTCTCTGCACAGTGGGATGTCATGTTGAGCTTGGAGGAAAAGGAGCATTATTTAAATAGAAATGAAACAGCGCTACCATTACTTTTTTTCATAACTTGAAGGTGTGTGTTTATACAGATTTAAATTTAAACGTACATAACAGCTGAGGGAGATTACGCAACATCTGAAATGTTCCTGAAATTCACTGAATCCTGGGATATTTGGGGCTGGCAGGTTCCTCTGGAGTTCCCAGCCCAGCCCTGCCCAGGCAGGGTGCCCTGGTCCATCCCACAGGAAGGTGTGCAGCTGGGGCTGGGATGTCCCCAGACAGGGACACTCCAGGCCCTCCCTGGGCAGCTGTCCCAGGGCTCTGCTGTCCCTCCATGGACACAAGTTCTCCCTCCTGCTGCCCTGCACCTCGCTGCCCTTTCTTTGATGGCCCCTGCTGCTGCTGCTGGCACTGGGCACCAATCTATATGGATTGAGGACATCCCCTCTCAGCCTTCTCTTCTTTAGACTAAACAGGCTCAGCTCCCAGTCTCTCCTCATAAGAGAAGCTCCAGCCTCTTAATCATCCTTATGGCCTGCACTGGACCCTCTACAGCAACTCCCTGTCTTTCTTGAATCTGGAGCCCAGAACTGAAGACAGCATTCCAGATGTGGCCTCATGTGGGCAGGGCAGAGGGGCAGGCTCCCTCCCTGACCTCTTGGCCATACTCCTCCTGATGCATTCCAAGATCCCACTGGCCCTCCTGGTCCCCAGGACACTGTCAGCTAATGGTCAATTTGCCATCCACCAGCACCCCTAGGCCCTTTTCCACAGAGCTGGTCTCTTGTGGGTCACTCCCAGGCTGTTCTGGTACTTGGGGTTATTCCTCCCAAGGACCTGTAGTTGTCCTTGTTGAACCTCCTTAGGTTTCTCCCTGCCCAGCTCTCTCAAACACAATGTCCCCTTGGGGAACACAGTGTCCCCAGCCCCTGCTGGCCACTCCTGATGACCTTTCCTTCTGCATGCTTGGTGATGACCTGCAGAGCCACCTGTCCCATCACCTTCCCAGGGATGGCTCCTGAGAGTGTCCTGGGCCCTCCTTCTTGCCCTTTTTGAAGACAGGAGTCACATTCTTGATAACTAAGTTCTAAAGTTCTTGCAGGTGTTACCTGAGAACAGCTTTGAAAACGTCCCTGGAAAAAGCTGAACTGTGTGGGTTTTTAAAAATACCAGTTTGTGCTGTGGTATCGTGGAGTGAGTTTTCCTGTTGCTGCAGCTGGAACAGGCACTGTAGTAGAGCTCTGTGCACAAAAATGAACATGTCAGAATTCCATTCTTAGTCTGTATATTTAGAAGTTTGTTATGCCAACAGTTAGTAATTTTTTATGAGGAAAAACTCATGAGTCAAATGTTTCCTGTTTCATCATGTATTTACACTGTTGCAATGTGTCTGCATTATTTGGAATTATGTGTTACTTTGGAGCCTGGCTTTATGCTGATTTATAGATGTCATAAAACACTGTATATACATTACAGATTTCTATTAGAATAACTTGAAAAGCAGATTATCCTTTTTCTACACAGTGGATTAACCAGAAAATAAACATTTAAGAAGAAAAATTGTTTTTTTTTAGGTCCTCAAAACCTATCTGTAATACTAAGCTTGGATAAGCCTATTATTTGCTCTCTGGCAGCAGTAATTACATATCTCAAAGAATTTAATTTGGAAAAGATGCTTTACAATCCAAGGTAAGTTGCCTTATATAAATTTCCAATTCAAAGCACCACGCCTTGTAAGTTTTAGCAGACAGTGTCCCTGATTGTAATGAAAAACTTGCTGGTGATAAACATACTCTTTGTAAAAATTACACCTTGCATTTGATTTCCTAATCAGAAGTGAAAGAATCAAGTGGTTCCTTTGAGTGGTGTTTCAGGAGAACCTTTATGAAGTATGTTTGTGCAGACATTACTGTCAGTGGTGGGAATGAGCCTGTACTGCTGCCAGGTGATACTGAAAACAAACAAGGTGCAAAAACTGGTTGATACTAGGGAAAAAAAATTAAAGTTTGTTGGTATCAGCTGTTGCATCTCAACCTCAGTTTTACTGTGTAACCAAAATGTGGGGCTTTTCTGGGCAGCTTTAAAAAAAATTTCTGTTGCAACGTAGCTTTGCAGATGTTGTTGCAGTTTGCCAGCAGTGTGTAAATAATGTTTTCTTTCTGTAGCTCTGGAGGCAGGTATAAACTCTGTGTTGTAATGGTCAGGCAGTCTGTTTCAGACTCAGCAGGTCTGTTTCAGCTGTTGAATCTAGTTATCAGTTTTAAGGAAAACTGCTTAACATATCCTGGCTTTCTGAAAAGTCCCTTGGCTGGACTCAGGGGTAAGCAGGAGTGGGGAGAAGGATCATGGCAAAAGCTGTTGCTAGAGCACCACCACTTGTGCAAAGTTTCTGCAAAACCACACTGACATGGATATGACCTTGTCACCTCTTAAGCAGTCCCAACACCTGGGTTTATTAGATATGCTGAGATGAGTACTCAAGATTTGTGACAGGCTTATGCTGGTGGAATCAAATGAAAATGGAAAGATGTCATTGCTAAAGCTTCTCTTATCCTGTCTTGCATGAGTATAAATCATTGCTGTCCTACCTGGCTTAGCTTTGGAAATGTCATTGAGGCGTATTAAATAAAACAGCTTTATCTGTCGTGGATCCTCTGCAAAATATTCTCCCAGTTGTCTCAGTATTCCTCTGTCCCATAAGTATGCAGGATTTAATAAAGTCAGTCTGGCTGCAGAGTGGAAACTTAGAAATATGTTGTGTTATTTGTAGATCATTCACAAGTTGTGTGGGATTCTGAGAGTTTGAAGCCCAGTTTTGAAGGACTCCCTGCATTACCAGTTTAGATTACCAGCTGCATTTAAAACATGAACTGCAGGTGCCAGCTTTACACACTGCTGAAACACTTTCCCAGGTGTCCACCAAAATATTTGGAAATTATATGTGTCCTGAATTTTGGGATGGATTTCTTTCCC
>NW_005054431.1:1875035-1893794 GCF_000277835.1 Geospiza fortis | reverse complement strand
CTTGTGGCATCTTCCCTGCTGATCCATCAAGGGGTGTGTGGATCTGTGGTGCTCCTGCCTGCTTATCTTCTTTGGTGGCCTTTAAAAAAAAAATTGTTTTTTTTTAATATGCTGGCATAGGTGGGGAAATCTTGTAGAACTTCCGAGGAAGAAAATGAATTCCAAGGAAATGCCATTTTATGGTCAGCTCGTGGGTCACTGCTGTCACAGTGCCCTGTGTGCAATCACACAGGAGGTGAATGTTCTTTCAGCTGGAGAAAATGTGAAATCCATCTTTTATGTAGAAGTAATTCTGTAGCAGAGGACAAATATAATTATGTGGAGGCTTCTGTAGCAGCAGTCAGTCACATTTGTAACAGCTGCATCCTAAAATCAAGTACATTATAGACTGGGAAGGAAAAGCACTAAATCTCAGCATTGGCATTTGCCTGCTGAAGGTTGCTCTGATGGATTTGTGGGGACTGTATGAGCATCTGAGGGAAAAGGCAAAGTACTTAATACCTTGGTGAAGTTCTGTGAAGAAATAAAATAACATTTCTTGAGATAACTTTGTGGTCAGGAGCTTGGATTCTGCTGTGTTTGTTTCTAAAGCCTTTGTGCTCCAACTGCCCAAGTTCCACTTGCTGCTTGTAGTGTGTCATGGGGATCAACAAACTGAGCCAAATACTCAGAAAAACTGTACTTCAATATTTTTTCCTAATGCCAGTGAAATGCTATCTAAATACTGAACAGTGAAAGACTTTTAAGCAAATGATGTCAGGCTCATTAATGTCCTGAATTAGGAAATAGAAGAGAATTAACTTCCATTGCATTGTCAAGGAACCTGATATTCCTAGAAGAATTCAGGTCAGTGAGCATATACAGATGAGTCAGAGAGCATGAAGTGGGAGTTGTGAGGTAGTTTTCAGTTTGTTAACGTCTCACAGGTCTGGATGAAGAAGACCTGTTTGATAGGAAGAATGACAGAAAAATCCATTTCACCTCTGTACCTTGTTTGGACAAACACTCTTCTCCCAGCTGAAAAAAAAGTTTCCATTTCAGTTTAGTAGGAAGAGTCATAAGTTACCATGTGAGTCAAGGAACTGGTGGGGTGAAGCAGGTTTTGCTCTCATATTTTGATGAAACTTTTAAATCTACTTTTAAGATCCTAAAAGAAGCAAAACTTTACAAAGAAATAAAGATTTCTGCCACAGCAGGACCCCAATTTTGGGTAGGTTGCTTTAGACTTCCAGCAGCAAGTAAAAATACATTTAATAATAAATGGTAAAAGTTTTTGTTAATCAGTGTGTTCTAATACCTTTACATACGGAGAGACCTTTATTAAAGGCTTTTGTGAAGAAGTTAGTACACAGGTAGGAGAGGTTTTCAAGCACATTTGAGTACCCAATTTTGTTTGAAAAAATCATCATTGGCATAGCAGTTGCTGAGGAAATGTGTCATGGTGTGTTTCAATTTTACCTCTGTGTTTTCCAGCATGTTGTATATGGAGGAGAGAGACTTTGTAGATAGTGGTTTGTAAGTTTTGAACAGTGATGGATGAATTTCAAGAACTCATGCACAAAACAAAAAGGGATTCAGATCAAAAGTTCTAGCCCTGTGGAAGTACTCACTAATGACTTTAAACCTGGTTAATTAAACACAAAACTTAGTCTTGGGCTTGACATCTGTTGCTACACAGATTGTGGTAAATGTCTTTGGTATGGAACCTAAAAAACTAGCTTCTGAAAAATGGAGACACTTATTTTTACTTCATAAAGCTTTTAGGGATTCTTGCATTTATTGTCTGTATAAGTTTATTTAGTGGTTTATTCACTGCTAGAGATCTCAAAGACATAGACCCTGGAGCTCTGTAAAAGGTAATTGAGCAAAGACAATCTGTTGCTTTCAGGGTGCCTTGCGGCTTCACTCAGAAACATTAGAGATTTGGAAAATTAAAGTAGTTGAAAGTTCCTGATCTAAATAACATGCATTCACTTAGGCTGAGATACCGAGTATGAAATTTTATGTATTATCTCCTGTGGAGAAAATAAGGAACACAGCACATTAAAACCACCATCCACTGCAAGCTTCTCGAGAGGCAAAATCACAGAATCCCAGACTGGTTGGGATCAGAAGGGACTTTCAAGTTTCTCCAGTGCCACCCCTGCCATGGCAGGGACACCTTCCACTGTCCCAATGTCCAGCCTGGTCTGGGATGCAGGGGCAGCCCCAGCTGCTCTGGGCACCCTGTGCCCGGGCCTGCCCACCCTGCCAGGGAACAATTCCTTCATGGAACTAAATCTCTCCTACCTTAGTTTAAAGCTGTTCCCCCTTGTCCTAACTGCCTGTGTAGAAAGTTGCTCTACTCTTTATTATAAACCCATTAAGTACTCAAAAAATTACACAGGTGATCCAGTTTCTCGAGTTACAATAATAATTGAAGTCTGGGGATGTGCTGAATCAGAACAGTAACCTTTTCATACTCATCATCGTGTGGTCCTGCTCTGAAAAAGTAATTTTATGGGCAGGAACCTCATTCTCATGAGCGTTCCCTGTAAGATTCCTAAATCTCCCTGGAAGCTTCTGTTTGTTTACTCTTTTCCTTCCTCTAAGCCCAGAGATGGCTTGACCCTGCCTTGCCACGCTCCTGTTATGGACTTCCCAGCTGTGTCCATTGCTTTCCATTGGGTTTTGTGCTGCTGGGGTGCTCAGAGAGTTGCAGGGCTGTGCTTTGAAGCTGGGGTCACAGTGTCACCTGCAGGAGGAGTTTTGGCCCCGTGATGCTGGCCAGTGATTTCTGGAAGGTCAGCAGTGCAGGGAGGGCTGGCAGCAGCACACCAGCACCTCACACCAGGCTTGTGCTGAGACCTTTGCTGCAAAACCAGCCCTGACTTAATGGTTACCTACAACCTTCTCCTGCCATCTGGTCTCTAAATACCTGATGGAGAATGTGGGGTTTTTTTCCACATTTTTATCAAGTTTTTTTCCACATTTTATCAAGTCCCCAAGCTGAGGGAAGATGAGTGGGTGGAAGCAAAACATGTTCTGTGCTGTGACATGTGGAATTGTTGGTTGGGCATATCCTGCAGTTGATCTTGGCTGTTACTCATGTACTCTAAACTCTCAATTACCACGATTAATAGCAGGGTGAAGTAACTCAGATAAAGAAAACACCTGGGTAATGTAAGACACACATAATTTATGCTGTGAAAACAACTTCAGCTTGTCTGATCCGAAAGAACTGTAAATACACTGTGAAAGAAGAGTAAATCCACTGTGCAGTGGAGCAGAGTCAGTTGTCTTCAGGCACTCCTGAGCAGCCCTGTGTGAACAGAGTGTGTCCTGTGCTAGCTGCTCTAAAGCCAGGAGAGGTGTGGCAGCACCAGGACCAGAAAAATCCACAATCCTGAAGCTCTGATGTGACAGGAGCATCCTCTTGGCTTTGGAGAGCAGGTGGGAGGGCTTGGCTCTCTCCCAGCTGGGTTTAAGAGACCAGAGGCTGGGGCAGTGGCAAACTGGGAAACTGCATTGGTCCTGCTGCAGAAAGGTGCCTTTGGAACAGCAGATGGGATTTGCTGCTTCCTGCAGGGAAACCAAGCAGAAATCATTCTTAATTAAATTTTGCCAGCATCAGCAGTTGTGACTGAGGATAATAAAAAGAAGTATTGTTTTGTTGCTTACAATGTTGTGTAATTTGGAAAGTGTTGCTGGTTTTGCCTCCAGTGTTTTCTTTTGCTGGTCAACTTCCTTGGTTTCTGAAATAGCACACAAAGCAGAATAATTATGACTATGGGTACAGTTCTGAGTCAGCTGTACTTCCAAGCTGTCATTAAACTTCTTGAGGGCCTTCAGTTGAATCTGCTTTTTTTACAATTCTGTGGAAAATACTTCTAATTTGACCCATTATTTAGGAAAAAAATTGGTAGCAAGCCCAAGCACCTGCATATGACATAAATATATAAGATTAGTCTCTGAATATTTCATATTTCTGAAAGTTTTGGTGCAGTTCTTGTTTTTAGGGTAGTAGTAATGCAGCTGTGTGTGTAACAGGAAAAGGTAGAGCATTCAAGTACTTTTCCAGAGGGTTTAAAATTGAATGCACTGAAAAACTTCTTGTGGGTCAAAAAAGTCAAGAAAACTGTTTTAAATCTTGCCCAGCACGTGGTTCTGCTTAGTCTGGGACAGCAAAGAGTGTCCTAGATTCTGTGCAAAGGGCAGTCAGCAGGATGATTAACCCAGACAATCATGACTTGATTTGTCAGAAGCATTTAGTGAGGATATTGCACTTCACAGTCCCGACTACTGCGTGTGTGCCTGAGACTGAAATGATTGTCAGGCCAAATGTGACTGCACAGCTAATACCAGTATTTTATTAATGGTGATTCTAAAACAACACAGCCTTTGGGTTGGCCTCATCCAGTTCTGCTAAGGGGTGACAAAAAGTCAAGTAATTTTGGTCATGGTTATTTCATATTGAAACAAAATCAAATAGTTTCAATCTCCCGTATTTCTATTTTCCTTAATTGCACTTGCAGGCTGTTTAAATTTGCAGTAGTAATGAAGAAAAATATGTATTTTGATGCAATATTTTGATGATGAGTTGTGTTAAAAATTTGTTCCATTCTTGAAGTATTAATTGTTAGTCCTGTCAATGCTAAATTGTAAACTGAATAAATTAACCACTTAGTGGAAAAGGATTAGGTAACAGGAGGGCTGGATTTTATTCAGAGCTTTGTCAGAGTCATTGTAGGAAATGGGGAAGTGAGTCTGAAATTTTATTTTCCCAAGCAGAAAGTTAAAAGAAGTTACTACTGTTCAGTTCTTTTATTTATTTGAAGAGATTTTAATTTCTTGCTTGACTTTTAAAAAATTATTTGCGAAGCTGTTGAATTCTCTAATGTGAGAAACCTGAGAGTGTTTCAGTGTTCTGCCCATGCCCACATTTAAGATACAACATCTGAAATTCCTCTCCCCAGCAATTTCAAACGGTTGTCCAGTGAAACAGAATACATGACAATTAATGGGACAACAATGAAAAATCTTGAAATTTTACAGAATCAGGTAAGGACAAATGTAACATTTTTTAATAAATGCTGAGATTTTCGTGGCCGTTTGATATACTTTTCCCAATGAATTTCATCAGATTTGCAAATCTGACCCATAACAGTCTAAAATTATTTTAAATGGGATCAGACTGAAGGGAGATAACATTTTCAGAAGCATAAATGAAGTTAATCTGTACTACCTTTTAGTATGAGTTAGGAACTGTGCTGCACTTTGACGAACAAAGAACTTTCCTGAAATTTAATTTCTTCAGCAACTGCAGTTATGTCTGCAGTAGAGCTTGTTTCTGTGCTCCTGCTCAGAGCTTTGTGCACAGACTTATTTTAACTGTTTATTTTTGTCCTGTTAATTTCCTAAAAACCATTTTCTAGCCAAAGGAAAAGCATGCTTAAGTATTTTACTACTCCTGGAGGTTCTTCATGTAAGGCATTGGTGATGAATGAAATTGATAATGAATATACAGTTGCCATATCTTAAAGCCCAAACACAATGTTTTGAATAATGTGAAGATCCTCCCACTGCAAAACTGACAGACCAGGCAAAAATAATGAAGTTATTTTCGTTATTTCAGACTGACATGAAAACAAAAGGAAGCCTGCTCTGGGTGTTGGATCACACTAAAACTTCATTTGGACGTCGAAGGTTGAAGAAATGGGTGACCCAGCCCCTGCTGAAACTGAGGTGAGGTGGTTCCTTATCCTGGGTTCAACCTTTGTTTGCTGCTTGTGATACTGAGTATGGCCAGTGAATTTGTTTGTCCACAATACCTGAGATCCACAGCAGATGACACAATAGCAGTGAGGGATGTTATATTTAGGTTTGCAGGAGTTAAACCACTCTTTTGGCCTCAGATAAATAGCAGTGGATTTGGACCAAGTTAGAAATTCCTCTGCAGAAATCAGAGTGGGCACCATTCTAATTCTGTACCCTTTTTCAGACAGTGCATGAGGATGACCTGGGATTGGAGGCCTAAATGTGCCAATTAATGTTGGATGTCTTTCTTGCTTCACAAGTATTTACATTTAATGTGTTTAATTTCTTCTGAAGTAGCTGTGGATGCCTTTGTTAACCCTATATACAATGTTTTGCACAGGAGAGGGTTCCTTTTTATTAATCCTGAAAAGTGATGATTATGTGGCCACTCCAGTATTTTGACCTGTGCTTGATTTATCAGTGCTTTAGAAATGCTGTGTTCTGTAGCAGTACTGTGCTGGTTCTCGCTTGTCTCAGTTTTGAAATGGACTCCATCTTTTCTGATTTCTCTTGGCAGACTCGATTTGAGTGCTGCGGTTGAATGTGTGGTAAATAGCAGTGTTGAGTCCATGGGCTGCATTTGCCCACAGTTTGAGTTTTTGGATCCATTCATTTGAATGTGTGTTTCCTGAGCATTGTCAATGTGGAGTTCATTGAAGTTGTCACTTTGTTCCCTTCACTTGTAGCATACAGGAGATCTTTTGACTTGGTTATCCACAGTATTTTTCCCCTCTGTTTTACTGTTGAAAACAAATTAAGCAGTTTTAATTTTCATTACTTTTTTTGACAGGTTTAAATAGTGAGATATACCATTTTTTAGCATTTTGCTGTTGTTGGTAATTTACAACTGTTTCTTCAGAAGCATTTTTTTTCCTTGACCAAATCTAGTATGTTAAAGCACTGTACTTCTCCAGCATCACTGCTTAATTTTCTTATTAGCCCCCTTCTAATAAGTTGAGTGGCCCTTTTAAAAAAAAAATTCTTCTGATAATAGCTTTTGTGTATCTTTCCCACTTCCAAAGGCTTTTGATGTAACTATCCTAAACAGCATGGGAGTTTACCCTGGCATTGTGTCATGAAAAGCATTTAGGTGGAATTTCGGGGCTGCTTTGCAAGGGTAAATGTAAATAAATCAGTTTATTTCCCTCCCTGCCCTGGAGACATGCCGGGTGTGTGTGTGCAGCTGTCAGTGGAGGGAGCCAGAGCCCTGAGGATGGCCCTGGGCAGGAGCTGGCTGGGCTCCTCCCGGGGCTGGCCACAGCGAGTGACCACGCTGAGTGACCACGCTGAGTGACCACAGCGAGTGATCACACCTGTGGGGCAGCAGCTCAGCCACCCCTCCACAGGGAAATGGAGCTCCTCCTCCCACACAGCACAGCAGGCCTTCCCCAGCACGCCAGGCCCTCTTTGTTAACCAATATATTTAGTTTATATTCTCCCTTGTCTCAGTGCAGAACCGGCCTCACAGGTTTGTGGGTTTATTTCCTCCTCTTACCCCTCTCTCCTTCCTCCTTCTGCTTGGCATTTTCAGGCTGCTGTGGCTGGAGGTGATGGTGCTCCTCAGTACTACTTGAGGCTAAAGAAGCTGCTTTGGTCTGTGTACTTCTCCCTTTCTGACTCTCAAGTTGTAATTTTACATAGTTAGTGCATCAGGCATCTGGCAGTATTGTTCCCAGTAATGCACACAAATGCACTCAGAGAACATTCCGTAATTGCAATTCACCTGTGCCTCCTGGAGTGACATTCTCAGAGGAAGTAAGGCTCCTGTACTGCATCTTTTCCAGTCAGTGAGTAGGTGTATCAAGAAGCGAGAGGGTGTAATTACTGCTTTATGCCTTAGAGTTGAAAATCACTTGGGATGATGACTAAATTTCCTGTGAAGAAACCATACATTAGGGTGAATAAAGATGGAATGTGTACGGACTCATTTGGGCAAGCTTCAAGATACTCTCTAAATCATCAGTGATGCAGTACATGTAGAGACAAGGTGTATACATTTGGGAAAAAAAGAAATGGCAGAAAAAAGTTTAACCAAGTGGTGTGTAGTGTCCTCAGTTACTCACCTGGGTGCACAAAGATAATGAGATAAGAGCGTATCAGTCTCTAACAACTGAGCTTTTCAGGAGGAATGGGGAAGGTTGTTTTTCTGCAGAAGTTAGGTATTTGGGGGTTATAGAAGTGTTGTGTTACCTCTGAAATCCAAGTTCCATCGAGTGCCTTTCTCACCTGGTGTCTGTAGGTGGAAGAGAAGGGGATGATGGTCTGGAGGATTTGTGGATGAGGGAAGGCTGCTGTCCCCACTCAGGCAATGGGGTTCCTGCAGGAAAGGGGCCAGAGCAGCCGGAGGGCTCAGGACAGCATCCAGTGCTGTGTGCAGTGCTGGAATCTGACATGCAGGGAGCTCTCAGAACCTTGGGGCTGTAAGCCAAAGCTTAGAATTAAACCCAGGATTTGATCTGAGACCTTGGGAAAGCCTCCCAAACTCAGGTGCTAGAAGTGAGATTGTGGATTTGTAGTTTAAAGCAGAGACACATTGAGCTAAGTAAAGGCAAGTTTAGAGATTTAGAGTGCAAGATCTAGAAAAAATAAAAGTAGTTACAGAGGTAAACAAGGAATTTAGAATGCAGCACTGTGGGTTTGTGTGTCATAACACGATTGGCTAAGAAAGCTCACGCTGTAGCATGGGTCCATAAGACAAAATATTTAAGGATTGGGTCAAAAGCATCAATATCCTTGTTGGTAGTTTTTTATTGGTCAATAAATACTTAAAATGTCTTGTAACTAGAGGTCTTGTGACCTTCTGAGCCATGTGGTGACAATGTGAGCTGAACTCACCCTTCCTGCCCATGTAAAGATGAGAAAAATAAACCACATCATTATAAACAATTCAAAAGATCCCATCTCAAATTCTTTCCAAAACTCCCCACAAGTGAATTATCACAGTGCCACAGTTACAAATAATTTCTTTCCTAATGGGAAATAGATCTCAGAGCCCTTGAGGCTGATGTCAAAGTCACTGCATCTTCAGTACCTACATGAGGAGGAGAAAGATAAGATTCACATGGGCCTGGCTGAGCAAACCTGGCTCTGGTTTTAATCTCTTGTTGTGTTGTTTATTTTGGATGTTGATCTGTACAGACACTGCCCTGCACATGACCAATCTGAAACCTGACCTCTGCAGAATGTGTCCTTCCCTGTCTCTGTATTATCCATGGTTACCCACTGCCTCCCTCCTTCCCTTCCAGAATCTTCTTTACCTTTCCCTCCTTCCCCAGGTGTCAGGAGTGCTGATTGCCCATCTGCAGTGCAAACAGACAAATAAACAAATAAACACTGCATCCTTTCCCTGGCTGGGCATTAATTTGCGTCTGTGCCTTGCTCAGCTATTGATTCTTGCACAATTCCTTGGAAATCTGTTTTTTGGATATATCAAACACACAGCCTTGTCAACGTTGTGTGTTGAGTTGAACAAGGAGTTCAAAACTGGAGAAGGGATTTCTGGTGCCGGGAGGAGGGAGAAGCCTTGCTGTGGAACTGGGGAGAACCTGGCTGCTGTTCGCCTCTGCTGCAAAAGTGCTTCCTGTGAGTTAAAAGGATTTCCAGAGCAAAATTTAAAAACCTTAGGGATGTGTGTGAGATACACTGGAAGGGTGTGAGATGTGGACATGAGTTCGCACAGTAATCTCTCTCTTTGGGGTGTTCTCCACAGGTTTTTGAGGGTTTTCATGATTGAAGTACTTTAAGCAGACTGAGTGACCCACAAGTGCCTGGATTGTATTTCTTCAATATTCTTTTGTCTCTGTTGGATTTTTAGTGCTACATATGATGTGCCTGCATTTACTTGTGGCCAAGATCCCCTGATCTTTTTTTAGTTACAGCTGATGTTTAAGAAATGAGAAAAGGAGTAAATTGTCAAGAAAGGAGAAAATTGTATCTGTTTAGACAGTTGCCCAAAACATGTCAACCTTTGCTTTGTGCTTCAGAGAAACCAAAATTTTAATTACCTCTCAAGAGCTGTAATTCCATTTTCCCCCTGGGATTCTAGCATCCTTTGTCCCCTGTTTTTTCCAGTTCTGGACAAGATGATGCTTTTGTAATACTAAAGCCTGGTAGGATGGTATTGATAATTAGTTAGTCTGAATATGCTTTGTCCACAGGACCTCAGAATGACTGGCAATGTAGCAAATTCAGAACTGCACAGTTCAGGACTACAGACAGTTCCTTGTCTACTCCTGAAGAAGAGGAAGTGTAAATTGGCACTACTAATGCAACATTACTTGCTTGGAGGATATATACTGTAGAACTGGGAGGAGAAGGGTCCCTTTACAGTGAGATTGGCAATGACATGTGTTTTGTAATATAAAATAATGTCTTGTTCTGCATTTTCTCACTTTGAATGTATTGAGTGCTGCTTCATTTATACTTCTATGCACAAAGTATAGTTCTGAAGGAAAGTCTTTCAAGTTTGACTTCGTCCTTGTTCTCATAATTAAAATATCAGGGCAGTAAAACAGAATGTCTAAATGTCCTTGTCCCGTCTTATTTTGGAGTTAAACTGGTTCCCATTTGATACCATCTTTATCCAGAGCAGGATTAGAAGATATATTTTTTTCCCCAGCAGTTATTTATGAATAAAATCCACTGATCCTACAGCAGGACTAAATTTTCCTCCTAAGAATAACAACTTTATAGAATCAGTGCCAGTATAAAATGCACAAATGCAGGTTACAGCATATGCCTGAGATCTCAAAATTGTTGTAGGAAAGAAAAAGATTGCAGCATCATCACTTGTATTGATTCATTTTTGCTTAGCTGTGTTTTGGTCCCTTTGCTGTGTCTAATTCCTTATAAATGCAGCAATCAGGCATTCATTCATGTTGGCTAAAGTAGCTAATTGTTCCCTTTTTAGGCACAAATAGCTGAAATATGTTGTGTATGAACATAAACAAAAGTGTTTGATTGCCATTTGCATATTTTGGACGTTCTTTTAACAGATGTGAAGCTAAAGTTTAGGGTGCTTATGTACTGCTGCTCAGTATTTGAGATCCATTCAGGAAATTGTCCTCTCCTGTTGGACCTCTCTGGAGACATCAGGAGTTTTGGGTGTAAATTACTTTAAAAACAAGTGAACAGATCCAGAAGGATGCTTAATTTTTTTAGGTTTCACTTAGATTTCACTGCACTATTTATAACTACCCTTGTTTGTACTATTTCACTGGTGCTAATGGATAAAATTCCAGGGGTCACACCAAAATTTAACAAATTCATCCCATAACTGAGCCAGTTTCTAGCTCAGCCAGCACTTAGGCAGAAAGGCAGAGGTAAGGGGGGCATCCCAGAGCACCCAGGATGGGCAGGGGCTCGTGGTGAAGGGAAGGATGGAGGGTCCACAGAAGGGTACAAATCTTCATTAGTAATTAATAATCTTCATTGCACACTTGGCAGGGAAATTGATCTGTGAGTCCTCAATGGGAGGTGAGCACATAGCAGTGGGTTTGACCAGAGTGGAGAGAGAGGGAGGTGGATGAGAGGAGGGGAGAGGAGGAAAGGCAGAGAGGGGTCGCTGATGTTCCTGTCCCCAGTTCCCATGCAGCTGACGGGGTGTCTGAGCCCTGGGGTGTCACCACACCTGGGCCCTCCTGCCTGCAGGGACCCGTTCATGGTGACATCTCCTGCCTGCAGAGGAGCTCCTGGCTCTCTGTGCAAAGCAGGTAAGGCGGGCAGTCTGTTCACACCTGTCTGGAGAGGGCTCCAGGGCTGTGGGGTGGTGCTGACCCTGCTGCTCCCTGACCCTGCTGCTGTGCTCTGCTGGGCTCAGCAGGCGCAGCACGGGTGTTTGTCCTGGAAAAGGACATCCCTGCCCCTGCTCCAGCCTCAGCAGCCTTGGCTGGCTCTGCAGCCTGTGCCTGTCACTGCCCGGGACTTCATCCCCCTGGCCCCCTGGGCTTTATCCGCTTGTTCTTTGGAAGGGTTAGGAAAATTAACCCACAAACAGCAGGGGTTTATGTCCAAAAGGAGACAGAGGGAGTCCTTTGACTTTATTCCAATCAAGGCAGAGGCCATGGGGCATTCCCTGGGGTCTCTCACATTTTTGGAGGACTCAGCCTCCTTTTTATCCCAATTCCCCAGCCACATTTCCCTTCTCTCTTTCCCCAATTCTGAGGCACTTGAGAGGTTCAGACTTCCCAGAACACCTGATCCCAAAGATTTCCCTCTAATGTACAACCCTCCCTTTCAATTTTTAATTCTTATGGAATTTAGGTGTTTTTCTTCCCCATTGTTTCTTTCCTCTTTCAATGTCTAATTTCATTTCTCAGCAAACCTAAAGTTTATTTGTAAAAGCAAAATATCTTTTTCCATTCATCAGTCAGTGGAATCCTTCCCATTGTTTCTTTTCTCTCTCAGTGCTGGTTTTGTCCCCCAGCAGACCCACAGCTTGTCTGTAAGGACAAATCCACCATTCCTCTCAGAAGGACATCCTGAGTTTATGGACTGCACAGTGGGAATTCTGCCTGGGCTCTGGTGGCATTAATTGCCTATCATGCAAGGGAGTGGTCTCAAGCAGGGGACACTCTGTACCATTTGACATGGTCTTTAACTTAATCAGCTCATCCAAAGTCTTCCTTTGTCAGCCTGGTCTGAGGGGAGGTCAGAAAAAGCCCCATAATACATAAGTGAGTAATTTAAATGGTACATTTTCATTCTTTACAGTGCTGCAGTTAGGAGGCTGTTAGGCTTTGATTTACATATCATAGCCTATGGAAAGCAATGTTTGTTGTTTCATACCCTTAATTATGGTTTTTTGAGGGGTTGAATTCCTGTCACTGACAGTTCTGCACATCAGTTGTGTCTTAGAATGGATTTAATAAAATAGTCCTAATTGTTTACACTGTTATTGAGTTATGTCCTTAGCATGATGAATGAATTCATACTGTGTGCATTTAGCATAGGTTAAGAGATTTCTGATAAATTTGTATTAATATACCTTGTATTTAAATAATACCTTACATGAATGAAAATGTCCTTAGTTCTTACATAGCAGTTATGTTATCAATTTCACTTTCTTTAGTAAAGATACATTATCACATCTAAA
Source organism: Geospiza fortis (assembly GCF_000277835.1). Classification (NCBI taxonomy): domain Eukaryota; kingdom Metazoa; phylum Chordata; class Aves; order Passeriformes; family Thraupidae; genus Geospiza; species Geospiza fortis. The sequence goes on along the minus strand of NW_005054431.1, from coordinate 1,880,905 downwards.
AATGCCAGGTTTGTTTTGCTGCAGGAGAGACCAGCACATCTCTGTCACCACACCAACAATCCTGTTTAGGCTGCTCAGATGTTAATTCAGTGCAGTGCTTTCGTGTCTGCAGCCTTCTACTTTGTCAAAATAATTTTTAGTTCGGGATTCAAACATCTTCTTCGCATTTTCTAATTTTCTGTATTGTTCACTATTTGGCAGCAGAATAATGCAGGAGAGTATCTCATTATTTCACTTCAAGTAGTTCTTTTAAATGACTGCAATAACAATTCTGCAGTTAGATTTTGTTATGTTTAAATACACTGAAAAGTGATTTTAGTATTGTATTAATGATGCTATTCTTAGATGGAGGGTATGGCAGAAGTAAGAGTATTGCTTTTAGTCAACTGAATTATGTTACATTATTCCACAGAAGATTGCTTGGAAAATTGGATAAAGCTCAGATTGCTGACATGGTTTATACAGATGAGAAAGAACAGGCTAATATTGCACCTCAGTGCAGCATGAAGTAGTAGCCAGTTCAGCTGGCTGTTGGGTTTCTTTGCATAATGTTAGATCCGGGTTTTCTGGTGGTGGAATTCTTTTCCAGACCATGCAGAGATTGGCAGCCCCAACTGTGCAGTGCAGAACAAATTCCTTCTGAGATGGCTTAGCAACTGGTCAGTGCAAGACATATATTTATACATTGGCACTCAATGAAATGTTTGTTAATTTAAACATTTATATATTAAATATCTAAATATTTGACGTTTAAAAGCATACTTTGAAATTCATCATCTGTTTTTATGGGATCTCGTTCCAGTCCTTCCTTCCTGATGGGTATATGGTGTTTTAGACAATTCTTAGCTGTACTTCATGTATTTTGAAATAGGAATCCCAGTGGGTTTTCTTTACAGGTGGAAAAAAATGGGTCACTTGGTACTGAATGCCATTTTCCTGACCCTTTCTTATTTGTGGGATTAAAGCAGAAAACCTGTGTGGATGCTTAGTTTTAGATTACTGGAGCTCCACTAGCACAGCCATATGTGAGGATGATTAAAGTGCAGATTAAGCTTTGGAGGGAGGAGTTTTTCAAATATCTGCATCTATTTTACATATTACTGACAGTTTCCAGTTTCCATTTGGCCACATAGTAAGAGTGCTGTTTAAATTAACTAACAGAGTTCTGCTGCTTACAGTGCCTTTAATAATGAAAAATAAAGGTTTTTATCTTCTTTAAGGTACATATGTGTATAATTTACTATATATACATATGTGTATAAATTTAGTTCAGTACTCCCTCATGTGGAGGAGAGGTGTTCCAGGGTTTCATGTACAGTTATTCTCCATGAAAATGGGATTGTGGGTGGTGACACTGACCCCTCAGAATGTCACTGCAGTGCCACCATGACACTTTCTGAAAAATCCTCTTTGCCCAAGATCTTCTCCAGGGAAGCTGAGAGGCCTCAGAAAAAAATGAAAATAATAATTATCTGATTGCTTGGAATGTGGTCTGGACATTGTTTACCAACAGGTGCATGTTTGATTGGTTTCATGTGAATTGTTTTTAATGAATGACCAATCACCATCAGCTGTGTTGGGACTTTGAGTTAGTCACGAGCTTTCATTATCATTCTTGTTTAGCCTTCTGATGTATCCTTTCTTTTTCTTTAGTATAGTTACAGAATAGAATAGAATAGAATAGAATAGAATAGAATAGAATAGAATAGAATAGAATAGAATAGAATAGAATAGATCAGCCTTCTGAGAACATGGAGTCAATTTCTCATCTCTCACCTCATCCTGGGGACCTCACAGCACCACTGCAGCTGTTTGGTGGCATTGTGTGCTCAGGGTGTTCTGTGGCTCTGGCACTGGTGTCAGCCCTGCTCAGGTTCCTCCCTGTGACCCTGCTGTCAGTGGGAGCTGCTTCCAAGGCGCCTGGCTGCCCACAGGAAAGGGGGAGATTTGTAAAATGTGCTGTTAGATTTGTGTTTAGCTGAGAGCACACCCAGGCGTGATTCCCCCTTTCACATGAAGTGCAATAAAATTTCAAGGACTCTCAGATTCAGCTGTCTTCAGGGCCAGAGGCCTCTGGCTGCTGGACTGTTGTAATGTCTGCAACCTCTGGAGGTGCCTGATTTCTTTGATTTCCTCATGGACACTATTTATGAGCAGCCACACTGGCAGCTGGCCTGAAACCTCTGCAGTAAAAGCCACGGGCAAGGCAGGCAATCTTGCAAAAATGTTAAATTTGGATTGCATCCTTAGTTCCCATCCCTCTGTGCTGGCTGAGCTCTGAGCATCTCGCTGGTCCCTGGGAATGTGGGCTGGGCTGCTTTTGCACACACTTGTCTGGGGTGTGGAGTGTGTGCATCAAGGCACTGATTTCTCCTTGAGCTGCCTGCGTGGGTGGGCTTTGGGTACACCCATTGACCCTGACTCTCAGTACTTCTCTAAGAAGCAGCAAAAAGGGAATTTGGTTGCATAGAAAGCAGAAATGGAGTTACCTCTGCAACCTGCAGCCAGTCCATGGATATGTTGGAAGGATACAGAGGAGAGTCTGTGAAAACTTGGGTGAAACTTGGTGGTGGTTGTCCATTCATTTCTGCAGCACTTTGCTTTTAACAAAATGATTGTAAGGAACCTGCCAAGAGCTATGGAATCACCTCTTCTCATTAAAAAAGTGTTTTCTCACTTCAGGAGGGTGTTTCTGTGACTTCAGTCCTGAAATAGGCAGATAAATGTTACAGCTTTTAGCAAAAAAAAAGGTAGAAAGCCCAATGCAGTGCTGATCCAGGTAATTACCAGTCACTGGTCAGGAGCAGACGGGGGAAAAATGGTGGGGTTGTAATTCTACAACCTGCTGGGGTGAAGTGTGGTGTGTGGGGTGCAGTGTGAGCTCCAAACCCTCTGCCCATCCTCCTGCACTTGTCTGTGCATGTGGGGTGGAATGCTCGGGGTTCAGTGCTGCTGCCACCAGGAACACGTGCTGAATTGGGCACTGAGGTGTGTCTTGTGAGCACAGACAGGGCACAATGAGCCCATGGCCAGGATCTGGCTTGAGTTTGGAATGAAATCCCGAAATTCTCTGCATTCCTCAGTTCTTCTGCTACTTGTGAGGATGTGGCATTAGTCAAAGACTGAAACAAATCAACCCAAAGCAAACCACAGGAAGAGGTTCACTGCCTCCCCCTTCCCCTCAGAGAAACACAAGTTTTAATTGTTGATCTTCTTCTTTTGCAGTGAAATAAATGCCCGGCTTGATGCTGTGTCTGAAATTCTGCTGTCAGAATCCAGCGTGTTTGGTCAGATACAAAATCTTCTTTGTAAGCTGCCAGATTTAGAGAGAGGCCTCTGCAGTGTTTTCCACAAGAAGGTACACCCATCATTACACTAATTGATTGTTTTCTGAACAGCATCATTGTGTCTTAGTGTGCTTCCATTGGGTTTGCATGTTTGTTTAAAAATGTTTTCTACGTAGCAGGACTGAGGCTGACCTATTAAAGGGACGTTGGGTTTATAAAAATCAGATGTGGTGAAATCTTGCTTTGTGATCAGTGATGTGCTGGTAGAAGAAATGTCTGGGTAGGGTTCTGAAGCACATGTTTGGACTGCTGATGGTAACAGGCAGACATGTGCAGTGCTCATGATTTAGTGTCTGGATTCAGGGAGGAGGGATGGTGCAATAGGCCCTTCTGCCTTGGACTGTTATTTGCCTTTAAACCAAAGCTTTGCATTCCATATACTTGTCTAAAATCACATGTGCAAGTGGAACCACTTTGCTGCTGATAGCTGTTTGCAAGTGAATGTTGGTTTGCTTATGAATTCTCCAGTTTGGACCTCAGGTCCACATTTTAATAAGAGTCACTTATGAGAGATGAGGCACTGACAATTCTTTGTTGAAGCACATTAATGTGCCAGTGGCACCTGTGGAGTACATCATGTTCTTTCATTTCACTGCTCTACTTAGAGGTTTTCACAGGGTTTTTTTTCAATAATGGAATAGGTGGGTAGAAAGAGAGCAAAGTTGAAATTTTTTGTATGGTACAGAATAAGGTTTTCCTGTGTCTGAAAATCTGAAACCCAGTTTTTATGCAATTTTTCAAGCCCTGCAGTGTTTGGCTCTTGGAAGGGCTCGTGTGTTTCAGGGAATGGATACAGAAGTCCAGCCATAAGGAAGGCTGTGAAAAGAGGGAGTGTGCACCATTTTGCCCATCCTCTGAAGTGTACCACATTCACATGATAAAATTGTTGGGTTTCTTTGTCCAAACAACTGCCCAGGAATTAGATAATTCACTTTTTAAGGTTTAACTCATTTCAGGTTTCATACACAGTTTCTAGGAATATATCTGCATTTCACAATATCCTGGAACTGCTCTGCTGCTGCCCTGTGGGGTTTTTGCTTTGGTTTGGTTTTGTTTTATTTTCTGTATGTACTTATTTCTTCAGATGTCCCTCCCTGCTGTAGAGTTGCTAGCCTTTCTCAGCTTTCAACTCACTTTTAGGCGCAGCCATGCAGAGACCCTGGATTTTCGTGTGGTTTTTGGGATGAGGTGACAATGCAGATTGTCTGAACAACAGCCACTGCAGCATGAAAATGGGTTTAGTGAGTCAGATGCTGGAAAGAAGCTGCAGGAGAGGAGAAATGCTCCAGCAGACTCCCTAAAAAGGGTGAATGAGGGGGGAAAGCTCTAAGCACACACTTCTAATGTGATGGATTTGCTTCCCCTGGTAAAAGCCTGGGTTGTGCAGAGCACTCTGGAGAGCACCTGAAGCACTTAAGACTTGTAGGGCTTTGAGGAGATGGCAGTGTCCCTGAGAGAGAGGGTCTGTTTCCAATAAAGAATCAAAAGCAAACTCTGCTGAGCTGATTCTGAAGCGTGGCTGGTGAATGTGGAGCCTGAAGAGAGGTCCCAGCAAAGCAGATTGTGTATCCAAGAACATGGAGTGACTGGGTTTCATGGATTTTTTTGTGTTCCCCCCCAGTGAAGGCTGCCATTTCAGCTCCTACTACAGAACCCTTTCCTGCTCTGTTAATTCCAGATGTCCCGCATGCTCAAAGTGAGGTTCAGTGCCCTTTCATTCCATTGAGGGATTCCAGACTCCGAGTGGAACTCTCTGATGGCTTCACTGAAGGAATGTGCTCGTTAGTTCAGTGTCAGCTGCAGGAAAAATAGGTGAATGTGACAAGCATTTCATCCTCCAGGCCCTTTATACTTCAGTGAAGTCATTATTTGAGGAGGTGTGCTGTACAGGGAGATTCTGAGGTGTACAGAGATGGCTGGGGTGTCTCAGTCATTTCAGACATTCTTTGGAATGTTTTTTACATTCAGGTCAGCCACTGCAGGAATTGTGTGGTGCACAGGCCTGTGCACCAGTAAGCTCTGGAGAAGACAGAAGGAAATGAAGGCAGAACAATGGTCTGCAAGGCAAAGTATCCTGATGGGAACTCCTGTGGTCAAGGACATCACTGTCTGTTTTCCTGGTCTGAATTACTCTTTTTTTTTTTTTTTGAAAGCCTGCTAGTAAGTCGTATCAGATAGCATAATTCAGGCTGGGAATTGTTAAGCTGGCCCTTCTCAAGTTCCCATTGCCTCAAACCACCAAATCCAGAATCACCAAACCACCAGAATCAAACCACTGTATCTGACTTACCCCAGGTACAACCACTCTGGAATTAGAGCAGTGTTTTTACAGTGGAATTAGGTGTTGCCTTGGGGGTCACAGTTCAGCTGTGATTTTGTCCCAGCCTGGAAGAAGACTGAGGGAGTGGTTAAAGAGGCAGGAGCAATATTGCAGTAGCCATGGAGAGAGGAATTACTCCACAAGGACTGGTTGGTGTTCTCGGTTTGTGCAGGTCCAGCCCTTGACACCTCTCCAGGCAGGAA
>NW_005054431.1:1857544-1874867 GCF_000277835.1 Geospiza fortis | reverse complement strand
CCGCTTTTCTCTCTGTGGGAAAAGAAGGGTGGCTGGAGATGGAATGGGTGAACACTTCTGGGCAGCATCAGAGGCTGACTGCAGAGGAATCTGAGAGACAGGAAATTTGGAATTTTGACATTGAGTTTTGTCTCAGCAGTGCCTGGAGCTGGTGCAGAATCACCTCAGTGGCAGAGGTGGTGCTCGGAGGAGAATCACCAAATCACCCAGCACAATTTGCACCACAGGCATTCCCTTCTGGCATCAGGGGGAAATACAAATGGCAGGACCCTCCTTTTTTTTGCCTCAGTTAAAGTGGAGACTTTTATTGCCTTGGAGTGTGGCAAAAGAGGGTCAGTGACCGATGTTTGAGCAGGTTTTACAACCAGCACAAAGTAAACATGCCATTAGCACTTTCAGAAATGTGTCCTGCAGGGCCAACCTGATGTTTCTTGCTGTTTTCATGCCTGTGTTTTCAGTGTGTTTCAGAAGATAAATATTTAGACAGGCTCAACCCATAAGTGTTTATCTTATTTGTACCCTTCACTCCATAAACATTTTTTTTCTGACTAAAGCGCAGTCACCAAAGGAATTATCATAACAATTGGCCATTAGATGTACAAAACAGATTAAGGGGGAGCTGTTTACCTAAGGAGGGAGGGCAATAATCAAACCTTACTGTGGTATTTTCAGGGTGCCCCATGGCAGGAAGGAAATGATGAATCTGACTTGTTCTTAGAAGGCTAATTTATTATTTTATGATATGATATGATATGATATGATATGATATGATAGAATGCTATATTAAGCTATACTAAAGAATAGAGAAAGGATACTTACAGAAAGCTTAACAAGATAATAATGAAAAACTCGTGACTCTCCAGAGTCCAACACAGCTGGACTGTGGTTGGTCATTAAGTTAAAATAATTCACCAGACTCCAATGAAACAATCACCTGTTGGATAAACAATCTCCAACCACATTCCAAAGCAGCAAAACACAGGAGAAACAAATAAGATAAAATTGTTTTCCTTTTTCTCTGAGACTTCTCAGCTTCCCAGGGGAAATCCTGGGCAAGGGGATTTTTCCAGTAAATATGGCAGTGACATGACTTCAGCTTACACATACCTTGGAGTTGTACTTTTTTTTTTTCCTCCTATGATAATATCATGCACATCTTGCTTCTGCTACACTTCTAATCTTTTAAACACTCTGCATCACAGATATTTTTAGGTTTGCAATGTTAAATGCTGATTTGAGCAAACTGTTCCCCGTTAAGCTGATTATTATAAAGTCGTAACGAGGGGACTTAATAATCTTAAAATTAAATACCTCATTTCTCCCAAACCAAAGTCTGCTCCCTATGCTAAAGAGATAAAGGTGGGAATTACAATTTGAAAGGAGTGATAAATGTATATTGCATTTAGACACCAATATTTTTTTTATTTTGAAATGCTTTTAACTTGGAGTTAAAAGGGCTTAGTGGCTGTTGGCTGTGGGTCTCTGCTGGAAACAATTTCAGTAATGCAAACGGGGCTGAATTGCTGTCAGTATTGCTGAGAGGGTGTTAGATCTCTGTGATCTTTCCTGCATCCATTTTCAGGACAGTTTGATAAACTGCTGGTTGAAACTGTTGTTTGGCATCACTGTCAACTCTGAGGTTATTTCTCCAGTGCCAGAGAAGTTATGGCTATCATTGCTGTCCTCTCAAAGGCAGGCTTCAAAAATAGCATTGGATCAGCTCGTGAGAATCTTCTGGGAATTCAAGACTGTTAATCCTGCTTCATGTAAATAATTTTTACTGTATTTTAAAAGCTTCTAATTTATAACATAGTGTGTATCTTTGTGACGTTACCTAGGATTTGAATGGAATCAGTCCCACTGCAATGGTGCCCATATTGTCAGAGTTATTTGAATGTGTCTGTTCCCAGTTATCTGTTTGCTTAGTGAATGATTTCTGCAGGGGAGACATTAAATTTTACATGCAAGTCCTGCAGTGTTCCTAGCACGGAGCCAGGGGGAACAGGAACACTGAATAAGCACTGAAAAGAGCTGTGTTCACCCCATTCTTGGGGACACTGTTCAACAAGGCTGTTTGCAGTGAAACATGGTGTGTTTCCCCTTCTCCAAAGGTCTGTAGTCACAGAACCAAGTGGGTTTTAACTCACTGGGTGACTCTTACAGTGTCCTGTGGGCCTTCAGAGCTACTGTGAGGAACTTGAGAGTGTTTATTAACCATCTTCTGACAAACCTCATAACTTTAAGGGTTGTTTTAGGTGCCCTGAAATGCAGCTTTCTCCTCTTAGTGAAACCTGAGCTTCAGCATCCTCACCAGCTGTCTTGGTTTGGAAAGACAGGAGTCTGCTGAGGAAGGCAGGAGCCTCCCCTGAAATGGAGAATGTGAACCCTCCCCACCCCTCCCAATTGCTATAAATTTTAAATTAAGGGGCTCTCAGGCAAAGATACGGGAGCAGGAAATAACAGTTCTTTAATAGGGAAAGGAAAAAATGAAAGGATAAAATAAACAATGCAGTGCACTAGAACAGCACTGACAGAGTCAGAACCTGACCTGACACCCTGTGGGTCAGGGTGCTGGCAGCAGTCCCATTGGAATTGTGGCTCAGCCCTCCTGCAGTGTCAGGGGTGGTTCTGCTGGAGCAAGGGGGATCTCTAGAGAAGGATGTATTCTTCCTCTGGAGATCCAGGGGAAGGAGAGACAGCTGCTGTTCCTCTGGGGAATCCCATGGAGAAAGCTGTGCTGGGGTCTCAAAAACCTCTGGATTACATCTGGGTAGCAATGTTTGAAACCTCAGATTGTATCCAGGTAGGAATGTTTGAAATCTCTGATTATATCCAGGTAGGAATGTTTGAAACCTCAGATTGTATCCAGGTAGGAATGTTTGAAATCTCTGATTATATCCAGGTAGGAATGCTTGGCCCCTCCCTCTGGGCTCACATCTCCCAATGGGATGCTGTAGCTCTTATCAGCCATGCAGGGACATTCAATGGCTGTTATCAGCAATGTCCCCTCCCTAGGGAGGTGTGATGTGGTCACTCAGAGAGAGAGATAAAGCAAACTGCCCACTTGACAAAGCTCATCTGCCATACAGATGGTAATGGAGAACATCTTGCATTGCAATTTTCAACACCAGCCTTGTTGCAGACACCTCAGCCAGGTGTTCCCACCTGTACCCACCACCATGTCCCTTTCCCACAGTCCTGCAGGTGGTGCACTGATCAGGGCCCTTTATTTCCCTCTTTAAAAAAAGAACAACTAAAGCCCCCACCCTGATGAGCTCCCCTGGGGGGCTGATGCATCTCTGGGTGTGCACATCTGCTCATTCTCCCATGCTGTGCATCGCCCTGCTGCCTCCTGGGCACGCTCTAGAGAAGCCTGGCAGGGTTTTATCCCTCATCCTCATGGGTGTGCATGGGGATGGTGATGCACTCAGGCAGAAAGTGTTTTATTTGACTTGGAGTCCAAGCTGGGATTTATCATTTGTTTACACTTTCAGGCCTTTCCTCTGTGCTTTGACTTCAAACACTGTTGACATACTTACTCCTTTATTATTTTGTTTAATTTTGTTGTAAGATAGAGGCAGTAAGTCCCAGATTATCAGAAAGATGATGATAAATTGCAGCCAGTGCAGAGGAAACCCAAAGTTTTCATGAGGAAGAGTAATGGATCGTTTATGAAGCAGACTAAAAGACCTTTTGATTTTTTTGTCAGATGGATGATTAAAGGAGAACAGAAGGCTTAGAGGCATTTGAAGGGTGTTAACAGCAAAGAAACTGCAGTTAGTGTAATACAAAGGAGTACAACTGGAGATATTTGGAATAGTTCAATGGAAAGGAAAATTGTGCTGTCTGGTAACACTTTTACATGATGATCCTTGTTGCATTATGGGTTAGTGGTAAGCACACAAATATATAGGCCTGAGAGCAGGCAAAAAGGAAATAACACAGAAAAACCGGAGCATTTGCAGGAAAACCTCCTAATGGGTGTCCTCTGTCCCATAGAACTCTGTGGTTCTGTAAAATAGATGAGCTTAGGTTCTCCAGAAATATTCAGGGTGCAGTGTCTGTGGCCCTCCAGAATTCCTAACTGTGATTAAACTGCATTTTGGCTAATACTTGATTCTGCATTTGGGTACAGACATAACCTGGGAATAACTGCAGTGTAATAAATGAGAGAATTGCCTTAGTTCTTGCGTTTGAGTGTGGCAAGGAAGAGAAAGAAAAATTTACTTTAGGGAAGAAATTGAAAGACAAAGGATGGCAAAATAAAAATGTAGATGTGTTCTATGAAATAGTGATTCATTGTAGTCTGCCTCTTCTGTGAGCATTGTTGTGCTGGTCACCATACAGCCCCGTCCAGAAATTAAATTCTAGATTGCTGTGATAAAAGAGAAAAAAAAAAGTTGTAACAGTAAGATATGGCAGACTTTTTCTGCTGACCAATCTCATGGCTGCTGCTTAGCTCCAATCCCAGGTCTGCTGTCTCTGAGGCCTGCCTTTTGCAGCTTTCCCAAATCCCTCAGGTGTGGGAATCCACAAAAATTTTGTGGATTCCCACACCTGAACAGGATGTGGAGGTGACGAACTGTGCTGGCACTGGGGAGCACCCAGAACCCTACAGCAAAGTGCTTGACCCCCAGCACAGGTGGCTCAGGAAGGGAGAGGAGGCTCTCTTGTAGGGCTGGTGCTGTAGGTGAGAAGCTGCTTTAGGGAGGCAGCTCCTGCCCTGTGGGTGTCACAAAGGAGGCTCTGGCAGGGCTGTGTGTGTGCTTGGCCCCAGGGTGGGATGTTCCCTTCTGCAGGATGCCCTGGATGGGTGCCTGGACGAGGTGGGAGAATCTTCCCTTGTGCTAAAGAGAGGATGAGGAGTGGGCTGGTGTGTCCCCTGTCCCTCCAGGCAGGGCTGGCACAGCCCAAGCTGTCAGTAGCTTCAAGCACTTTAAACAGGGCGCTGGGTTTCCCTTTCTCTGTGTCTTTTTCTTCTCCTCCCTGCGTTCTTGTTCCCAGTCTCTCCCTGTGTGTGCCTGACCTTGCCTTTCAAACCCTGCCCTGCCAGGGCCATATGGACAAGGTGTGGTGCTCCTGACATCACCCTACCTGCTTTTTTTGCTGTTTGCACCTTATTGCCCCTTTTCCTGCCTTTGTGCGCACATCTGCCCCCAGCAACAGGAACGCTGGAGATCAGCTCTTGACAAAATCCTGAGCAAAAGGGGTGGGTCAATTGGTGTGGTTAATTAACCCTCCTAATTAGTGGGGCAAGATGGTGCAGCTCTGTTACTTTCCGTACATTTAATTTGCATGCTGTCACATTTTGAAAAAGCACAAGAACCTGTAAGTGAAAATGTAGTGGATTGTAATGATTCAGAGATTCCTTCCCTTCTCAGTGCTCTACCCAGGAGTTCTTCTTGATAGTCAGCACCCTGTCTCGTCTGGACTCGGAAATTCAAGCTTTTGTCCCGGTCATACAGTCCCATGTGAGATCTCCTCTATTAAAAGATGCACTGTTGGAAATCCCAGACCTTCTCTCCCCAGTAAAACAGTATTTAAAGATCCTTAATGAAGAAGCAGCCAAGTAAGTAGAGAAAATAACATCATTCTTCCGTCCTCATGGCCTTTTTGAGTAAATGTGTACAGTTATGCAAATTATGCCTCTTGGTTTAATACACCTCAGTTTTATGTTTTTATTTCATATTTATGTAGGTACAGTTCCTTTTGTAAAGTTAAACTAGGTGAGGCAGTATTTTGCCTAGAGGGTGTCTGCCTCAGGCTGAATGAGCTTTTGAAAGTTTCTCACCTGTTTTGGGAGATGGGAATTTGCAGGAAAATACAGTTTGCATTATGTTAATTGGTTTAACAGCATTCAAATTAATTTTTTTTAAGGGAAGCTATTCCTTTTGAAGAGAGGCTTGACCTTCAGCAGAGGGGCAGCTCTGTTATCAGCAATATGCCTTCCACTGTTTTTGTGAGAATTCATCAAAGCTGTCTGCACTTTTTTGTCTTATTTATGTCCATTGTTGGTCCATGAGGAAAAAAAGACAGAGGAAGAAGATGCTAGGTTGGAATGAGTACACATAATATTGGAGAATATCTCTAAATAATTTTCTGTGTACTGTTCGTTCTGAAGCACTGCTGCCTCCACTGTCATCCCTGGATTCTTTGCTGAGGTTGTGGCAGAAAGTTTAGTCTGTTGTTATATGGGGGCAGCATAGTCTTAACTTTTACACTGAGAACTAAAAAAAAATCCACTTTATTTATAAAACGCCTTTTATCTTTTCCAACCTGAGATCGAAAAATAAATCTGAGAATGAAAGCCTAGAACTTTATTTTATTTGGTTCTGATTTAGAGGTGGACCCAAGGAGTATAAATTTAGAAGTAGAGAGGGGCAGAAGGATTTCCTCTGCCCAATGGCAAGGTGGGAATATGAGATTTCTGCTGATGCCTGGTGCTCAATTATAGTTGTGACAGTTTGTGCCAAAACAGACTGTATCTAAATCATACCAATCCACATTATACCAGATTTAGTGTAGTTAGTTTCAAAGCATGGGGTGTTTTCTTCTGTCACTGTACTAACAATGGCTAGAATAGTATACAAGATATAAATGATCTGTAGAATGGGTATATTGTATTTACATTTATTCAGAATGATTAAGCCAATTTACTTTCTGGCCTTTATATATCTCAGATGCATGTGGTGGTATTATTTTTACTCAAAAACATTTCTTTCATCAAAATCTTGGCTTCTGCTCACATCCATACATGCACACACGCACTTGAGCACAGACTGCATCACATGTTATTTTTGTTATGAGGTGTGGATAAAATCCTGTAATTGTTCTCAAAAGCATCCCTTTCTCCAGGTTTTGGGTTTTTTTAGCAGGGAGATAGAGATTTTGGGATTTGTGTTTTTGAAACTGTCAATGTTACAATTTTTTGTAGGCATCACATAGCAGTGACAGTCTTCACAATCAGCTGCTGGCTACTAGGGATCTGGTTTTTTTTTGCCTTGCATTCCCATGGAAACTAGTCTAATTAGCACAAAATCGTTTCTAAAAATTAGTATTGTACTTTAAAATGGCATCTTCACTGTCACTTATGTAATCCCAGTGAGGAGGGAGTGCACAGCCAGAGCTCAGCTCTGTGCTACCTCCCTTGCCACTGGCTCCAGCTGTAGCTCCATTTGCAGGCCAAGGGGCAGTGGAGTAAGTAGAAGATTAGATTTTTTTATTGCTTCCATGTTGTAGTACTTTCAGTTGGCTAATTACTTGCTCTCCACATATTAGTTTTTAAGGTAATTATATAATTAACTTGCAGAGTTTTGTATTGGCTCTAAAATGCAAAGTTATATTGCAATTAACTTAGGGCTGATAACAGTGCTTTTTTATTGTTTGCCTGATACTTACTAGGGTAAGTTAAATTTTTTGTTATTTTTGTTGACAGCTGTATTTTTAATTGCTACTTCAGCTTCCCAGCTTTAACCATTTGAATGGCATTGCTTGTTTCAGGTTTCAGTCCTGACCTGAGCTAGTGCTGCCAAAACAGTTCTGTCATTTTTTCTGGCACTGAAATTAGAAAAGGGCATTGTTTTGCATGTGCTTACAAGTATTCTGGGTAATCTTTTCTGGACAAAAGAAGGAAGCTGCTCTGGGAAAGTACTGATGGCATTCTGCTTCCATGAGGGCCTTGAGGGGGGGATTTTTCCATGCAATCCTTACAAAAATGTGCCCAAATTTGGCCAGATTCTAAATGTGTTGAAAATCTGTGTTCGTGGCATGCAGAAATCACCTCAAGTTTCATGTTTAACTGCAGTACAGGTGTTGTCAGCAGTTGGGGTGCCTTTCTGCTCCTGTCCTGAGCACAGCAGCTTTCAGTGAATGGGCTCTGCTATGACCAAGCACCTGAAAATCTGTACTCAGAGGGGAATTGAGCTAATGCTCCAACAGGCAAAAATAACAAAATAAGGATGCAGCTGGTAGAACTGAGGTACATCTCTCCCTTTTTACCATTGTTTTACCTTGCATTTCTTACGGGTAGGACTGGAGATAAAACCCAGTTGTTCAGGGACCTGACGGACTTCCCTGCCATCCGAAAGAAGAAGGAGGAGATCCAGGATGTGCTTTCTAAAATCCAATTGCATCTGCCGGATATTCGTAAACAGATTAAGAACCCTTCTGCAGAGTATGTTGCAGTTTCGGGTCAAGAGGTACTGTGGGGTTTATTATGTATGACTGTACCCATCCTTGCCTGGAAAATAGCTTAAAAGCGGGACCTAGCTGGAACTCTATTCCCTGAGTGTGGTGCTTCATGAGGGCATTTGACTATAATCTTTTGTACAACTTTGAAGAGCAGCTTTCTTGCCGTGTGACTCCTTTATTTGTTAAGTCAATCACTTCAGTGACTTAAATAATAGAAGTGCATTAGTGCAGTTGAATTTGGTTCAGTAATGCTTTGCTTTTCTGTCTGTGTAAAAACACATACTTCCAAGGTTAATTGTATGGCTATTAAGTACTGGAATACTCTCAGAGAACCAGGAAGCACAGCATTTGGTTAATTTGAAGAATGGTGAAAGGATTTCTGAGTACTGAGTCAGACTGTAATTTGAAAGATGGGAGAGGAGAGGGAACAGTATTAAAGAGTGATAAGTGTTGTTTTAGTTCCAATTCTCGGAAATGGTGTTCTGCACTGGAACTTTTCCTCGTGGATGCTGCACAAGTGTGGGCAGGATGTGATCCAGCCAGCTGAGAGGTTCCGTGGTGAAAAACAGAGACAGCAGACCCTGCCACGTTTGTGAGGAAACTGAAAGGAGCAGTCAGGTAGCACTGCTCAGCGTTCTCCTCTGGAACTGAGAGTAGGAAGCTGGGAAAAGCTGTGAAACAGAAAATTGGGGAAAGAAAGGAGTTAGGAAACAGAATGAGAGGTGTGAGCAGAAGAGAGGAGTGGGTGAGGACAGGGAGGGAGGGGGCTGGAATTGGCCTGAGGGGCACTTTGGAAGCTGAGAAAGATCCAAAAGACACAGGAGGGAGGAAACAGACACTACTGAAAATGAGGGAAGGGATGAATTAGAGACAGCAGCCTTTGATAAAGACCTGAAGCTGGATGTTCCTGTTGAGGGTGAAGCTCAGAACAGGAAACACACGGCCCAGGAGTCGGGTGGGCTGTCAGCACAGAGGCTGAAATCCAAAGGAAAAGTGGAAAAGTGTGTTTGAGTATTGTCTGAGGCAGGGAAGAGCAGGATCTGAAAGGTTTCTCTCAGGGAAGCTGGGTTAATAGCTGCCATCTGTGTGAAGTAAAGGAAAAGAGAGGAGCTGATTAAAGAGAGGAGAGCATCCAAGGAGGTACTGAAAAGTGGTTCCAGAGGCAGCAGTCACTGCCCACATTTCAGAGAGGAGGCCTTTGCAGCAGGGCAGAAACCTCTGTAGACAGAGATATGTCTGGGTGCCTTGATGAAAGGAGCTGCAGAGGCTGGGGACAGCTCTTATTTCATGACATCTGGTGTGAGTGTTGAACAGACACCAAAAGAGGCAGCAGAGAGGTGTCAGGGAATATGGTCAGTGAGGAAAAGAGAGATGCCAGAGGAGTGGAAGTAATGGAAACAAAGTTGTGTTGGAGGAATAGAACACAGGACTAGAACAGGAATTTATTTGATTTGAGCTCTTTCTTCCTCAGATCTGTATGTTTTATTCTTCCTGTGTTCTTGTAGCACCCTGATAGATGTGAAATTCAAATGCTCTTTCACAACAGAGAAATACCTTGGAAGTACTTTGGGTGAATTAACATTTAGTGCACCCTGTCCTTGCTCTATTCCTGTGTTCGGATTGTTATCCTTGTTTGTTCTTGGGGATGACTGCTGGCTCCTGTGGAAGTTTCTATCTAAATCCCATTAGCCACAATGGAGAAGTTTTGCCAGACCTGGCTCTTGTGGCTTTCCGTAAATGTGGTCAGGTTCTGTGTTAACCTAATCTCTGCAGGAAATCTGTTTTCCAGCTGAATTCTGTGACGTGAGACTGCCTCAACTCCCTGACACCCAGGACCTCAGGCTATTGTTACAGAGATAACTGACATGAATCATGTGAAACAAACACATAGATCTCAGTGCTCTGAGCCCCCTGGCACTGCTGCTGCTGGTCCCTGTGCCTCCCTGTCTGACCCCGAGCCCACTCAAACCTGCAGCAAACTTCTGCAGGTGCGCCAGGGGGATGTGTGTCATAACCCCAGCTTCTTCTGGGGAGAGAACAGCATTCCCTCTTGGGCTGCTCCTTCTCTTCAGGCTGAGCATGGTTTTCCATTGTATTTGCAGGGAATGTCCCACGAAGGCAGGAATGATGAATCTGACTCCATGTTCTCAGAAGGCTAATTTATTACTTTATAATACTGTATTATATTAAAGAACACTATACTAAACTATACTAAAGAATACAGAAAGGATACTTACTCAATGCTAAAAAGATAATAATGAAAACTCGTGACTCTCTCCAGAGCCCTGACACAGCTTGGCCCTGACTGGCCAAAGAGTGAAAACAACTCCCAGCAGAATCCAGTGGAACAATCACCTGTGGGTAAACAATCTCCAAACACATTCCACATGAGCACAGCACAGGAGAAGCAAATGAGATAAGAATTGTTTTCCTTTTCTCTGAGGCTTCTCAGCTTCCCAGGAGAAAAATCCTGGGTGAAGGGATTTTTTCAGAAAATGTGAATGCCACAGTTTTCCTCTGGTGCTTGCAGTTACTGGATAAATGATGATTCTGATTCTCTGGTCTTCCTGACTTCCCATGGTGTGTAACATTACATTTCTGTTATTTCAGTTTTTGATAGAAGTCAAGAATTCCCATAAATCATCTGTGCCATCTGACTGGGTTATGGTTAGTAGGTATGTAAAATGTCTTTGAAGTTTGGTTCTGTTTTAATTTAGAGGAAAAAACGAGGTATTTTGGTAGTACAATTCATTACATACATATTCTCATTGTCCCATGTGTTAAGGTTTGTTGGGGTTTTTTTAAGCTGAAAACCCAACCAAACTGCAAATCTATTGCTTAAAAGAAAAAAAAACCCAAACAAAACTGAGAAAAATTGATTTGTTACAACGTTTGTTTTCACACAGTGCATCCTCAAAGCACAGAATTACTCACTCAATTCTTCAAGGTTCATGTACTGGTGTCAGATCTGTGGCCTTGATTCAGTTGCACTTGTAGCTTGCATATGCAAATCCTTCATGCAGTTTTGATTGTTCTTGTTTTATTCAGAAAGATTAAAGTAGCTGTGCCAACATCTGCTTATACATCTTGGTGAATTCAGTGCATTTAAAATATAATTTTATTTACTCATACAGACCAGTTCTTCTTGCTTTGGTACTTGTTCTAATGTAAGCTTGATTTTGGATAATTTTCCAGCAGGTGAAACAGAGATGGACTGATTTATGTAGCTGGCTTTTTTTCTTTTCAGTCATTTGATTTATGATTTGAATGGTTTGAATACCTGGAAGTTACAATGTCCATGTAAATACTGAATTCTCTACAAGCCCCAGAGTGTAATGTGTGAGCACAAACATCTCTCCCTAAGCTGAACTCTGTTGTGATGCTCTATTCAGTTATGCAAGAATTAACACTCAATTCTCTTTTAATTAAACTTCTTTTAATACTGAGAAGTGCATAGATCAGACAGAATTAACATGGTGAACAAATTACAGCTAATCTGGATTCTGTAAAAGAATGCCTGTATGTGCCAAATTGAGTCCTTAATAAAAACACACAAATAAATAGCAAATGAAAACTAGCAAGACAATCTGCATCAACTATGTTTATTTCAGGCTTATGATGGAGTTTTTCTCTTTACAGTGAATTTGTTTTTGTCTGGCTGGGTGTGTATCAGCCAGCCATGCACTCGGGCAGCTGTTGCTGAGCAGTTTTGTGAAGTGTGTGCTCTGGGGTGACAATGGCACGCTGTGCAGAGCGTTCCAGAGCCTTCCTGAGTGGGCAGCAGTGCCACTTCACTCCCAATGGAGGTCACTGCCACCAATGGGAGAACCTTGCTCCAGCACATGCACTGTGGGGGCTGGCGGAGATGAAGGAAATGAGTCCAATTTGGCATGTGGATGGTGCAGGTGATTGCTGGGTGTGAAAAACGCCAGTCACTTGTTTTTGAAATTATAAAAGTTTAATACTAATAAAATGGTTATAAAAATAGTAATGCAATTAGAGTAATAATAATTGGACAATTTGAATTAGGACAATTTGAGACAATAAAAACAAAGAGTTAGAGACAGTCTGGGTAACTTCTCTGGGCAAAATAAGCCTGAAAAAGGACCCATGTTAACAGAGGATTAACCCTTAAAAGCAACAGCCTGTTGCATATTCATACACCTCATCCATGATGCATAAATTCCATTCAAACACCGGATTCTCTCTGCTCAGTGTCAGCTTCTTCCTCTGAATCCTAACAGTGCCCTCGAGGCAGGAAGAAGTTCGTTTCTTCTGATAATGGGGCAATAAATTCTCTTTCTCTGAAAGATTCAGGTGTTCTGTGGCTGCTGTCTCACTGTGAGTCCTTTATTTTAAAAAGTATCCTACATAGCATAGTTTCTATTTTAACATTTTGTTATAACCTACAACTATATTCAACACACTACTTAAGAGAATTAATACAGCATCAGTTTCTAACACAACACGTATAATATTAATTGTAATATTTGCGAAAAGCCAATCATAAAATACGTGCATTTTTCACGCTGAGTGGCCTTGGTCCCAACGAGCCCTGTGTGTCTCTGTCTCTCCCCGTGCAGCACCAAAGCCGTGAGCCGCTTCCACTCGCCGCTGGTCACAGAGAGCTACAGGGTCCTGCAGCAGCTCCGCGAGCAGCTCGCCCTGCACTGCACCTCTGGGTGGCTCTGCTTCCTGGAGTGAGTGTTCCGCCCCCGAGCCCTGCGCTGGGAGACAGCAGGGACACGAAAACGCTTGTTTTGTACATAGAGGCGTTAGTAGTTGTACACAGCAGCTTGGCTGGTAGTCAGTTAAATGCTGTTCTTCCTTTAAACCGTTCTAAATGGTTCAGGACTGAGCCCCAGTCCTGAGACCAGCAGTGGTGTCTCTACCTTTTAAAACTCTGGTGAAAACACACCATTAAGTATGCAAGGTGTTTCCCAAACTCTGAGAAATAATACCACGGCATTAACAACTGAAAGTACAGCTGACTCTGAGTGAAACTGAGCCCAGTGGATTTCATTGGTTTTATTATATTACTTATCAATATTACACAGTTGTTTTATTATTTTTTATATCTTGTATGCTACGTTGACCATGAGAGTTTGTTAGAAAGTAGTGGGAGTTTCATTGTCCCTCACATCTGACATGTGTGCTTGTCTGAGATCAGAGTTTTCAGTGGGGTTATTTGCCTGGATAGCAAAAGGATCTTCAAAATGGGAGTTTAAACAATACTTCCTGAACTTCTGAATGCCTTTAATTTTTCAGTTGCCTGATTATCTGTTGTTTTTTACTTGCATGAGTTGCAGAACTGCTGAAATTGTTCCTCCTGTCATGCAGCGATAGCTTGCAAGAACTTAACAAGTCCCTGCTCAAGTTGTCTCACTGGATTTGCTTCCCATTAGGAGCCCAGAAATTCTGAAAATTGAGTAGAAACTGGAAAGACATTCCAATTGACACTTCTCCAGTTTTGTTTCCTTTGCAATACAATGAAAGAATTGTCTCCATGTTCACTTGTCTGTTCTCAGCAGTGCTGCAGGAGACAAAAAGGAAAGACCTGTGTGTAGGAAAGGGCTCTTCTTTCCCTCCCCATCATTCATTTATGTCTTTGTTTATTAGATTTTGCTCCCCTGCTGGTTTTATATTCTATATTGTAGCTTTGAGACTAGGAGAGAGGGAAAAAGAAATTCCAGAGGACTAAGAGAATGAACTCCACTGAAAACTGTTCTCCTGATAATGTCCTTATTGTACTGGGGAAGCAGCACCATAAACTGAAAATGAATTCTTGAATTTTCCGTTGTAGATACCATAATTCATTGAAATTTTAGACAACTGCTGCGATGAGACACTCTTAGTTTGGTTCTTCTTTGACTGTAACTTACAGCTGAATCAACAGCTGAGGCTGAACCGAGGCTGAATCAACAGCTGGATCCAGCTGCTGGTATTCTGTATAAATTATGATAAATTGTGGCATTTTTGTACACCTCATTTAGGCAGCAGGGATCAACTGCTGACCCTTTATGACCTATCTAATGAATTTAATTTTGCCTGATTTTCTGTGCTTGAAAAATAACTCACTGTTAGAATGGGAGGTGAAGTCCACCTTGATTGTTGTCCTCATGTTCTGTGTGATACACTGCTGGGAGATTTGGATTCAGAGTGACTTAAAGAGCATAGGAGCCCTGTGACGAGCTTGCATGGCGTGCATTTTGACAATCCTTTTGTATTTGAGTGGAATTGTTTCTGTCCCTGTTTTTGTGTAACTTTTCCCCGTTTTGATGCAGCCGTTTCAGCGAACATTATCACCCCGTGTCTAAAGCCATTTGTCACCTAGCAACTGTGGACTGCCTGTTCTCATTGGCCCAGGTGGCCAAACAAGGAGACTACTGCAGGTAATCAATTTTTAATTTTTAATTTTTTTACGTAGGATTTCATACGGAATTATAAGAGTGTACTTAAAATAAATTGTATTTTAATATGTGTGCCATGATAAAAATCACTACTAAAAGTGTTTACAGTAGTTTCAACTTAATCTGATTTTGGAGAGCTACACTTCTGGACTTAATGCAAATCTGTAAACATTGCAGTTCCAATTTGACATCCTAATGTTTGTTGTTTGACCTGAGTCTAGTAGGTGATATCGCAAATAAATGCTGGACTTTTTTTATGTCTTTCTGTAAAAAATTACTGTTTTTTTATTCTCAGAGAGGTCTGATTTTACGGTACCTTTCTGATACCTGAGAGTGTGGGGTATCTGAGGTGTGTTTGAAAGGTGTATCTCAGGTAATTAATAGTAAATATTAGCTCCAGCTTGCAGAGCAGTGGTGATGCCTCAGCTGGGCTCAGGTGTAAGAGCCGAGCTGCTGCTTCTGCCCCAGACCACACACAGGTAGGGGGGTGAAAGAGAAGAGAAATCCACTTCCAAAAACTTCTGCTTTGATACATCATTAAAGACAATATTGATCACTTCTGGGCTCTTGGGATCTTGTGTGTCTCTCTATCAAAATCTCTTTGAAAATAATTGCTCACTTATTTCGGTGTACTGAGATGAGAAAACAAACTGAAATGTGATTAATTCACTGTGCAGAATGTAAATAAATAATTCACTGAATTTCAGAGTGGCTTCATAAACTAGCAGGAAGGAGACTTCTCAGTGAAACCTCAGCTGCAGGGAAGGTGTCAATAATTAATTCTGGAGGCTTGCTGAAGGAAAGACTGGACTTTAGTGTTACTTTGGAGGAATGTTTTCTGATTTGTGGGGATTGTTTCCTGCCTGAGGCAGGGGAATGAGCTGGGTCAGGGGCAGAGGTGTTGGGGAGAGGTGAGCCCCCCTTGCAGTGTGCTGGAGGCTCAGCAGGGCTCCCAGGCAGCCGCTGGAGCTGTAGGTGATGGTGTGGGCAGTCCAGAGGTCACCATCTGGTGTGTGAGTGTCCACTCTGCAGACTTTCACTGAATTCCAGTCTGAGGAATGCTGTTGAACAGGTGGTAAGCCCCAAGACTGTCCATATTCTGGTTTCATCTCAGCTGTACAACTGTTGGAATTACCTTTGTGCTAAACTCCCTCACCATTATCAGGTTTTACCTCTTTCCTCAATGCTTCGTGCTTGAAGGATGCCATTTATTTGGTCTCCATTTTCCTTTAAAATTTCATTATCATTCTTCAACCCAAGAGAAATCTCACTCCCCACATCTTCCCTTTGATGTCCACCCAAAGTGTTAGGTAATTTCAGTCCTAAAATTCTGTGGCTTTATTTTTCTCAGAGAAAGTGTTCTTTAGAAAGTATTTTCCTTAGAAATACTTGATGGCAGTAATTAATTTTTATAATTTGTATCTTTTTCCACAGAAACTTACATCACAGGTGACAGTCCTGCAGGCTTCAGTTACAGTAGTTTTACATACTCAGTTACAAAGAACACTGAGATGAAGACCTTTCCTCTTTTGCAGGCCAACTGTGCAAGACAGTCGTCGTGAAATAATCATAAAGAATGGGAGGCACCCTGTGATTGATGTTCTGCTGGGAGAGCAGGATCAGTATGTTCCAAACACCACCAGCCTTTCAGTGAGTACCCAGAAACTGACTGAGCTTCCGAATCATTCAGGGCAGGAGGCTGGGGTGAGCTTCTTGGGCACTGAGTGGAAATAGGTGGTTTAAATCATGCAGCCTGCTGGGCTGCATTTCAGAGAGGTGTTGCTAGATGTCACCACATCTGTTCTGTCCCTCTGCTGATTCCTTGCTGCCAGATGCTCTCTTCACAGCCTTGTTCAGTCTCAAGGCATGAAGAAAAGGAAGGCAATCTCAGAATTAGGAAAATCGACGTGTCAATCAAATGGTTATTTTCAAAAAACAAGTGAATAATTACAGGGTTTTTAACAGTGTCATTGTAGGGAGTCTGCATTTTGACAAGCTATCTAGTTTCTGGAATCTAGAATATCTTTTAATAATAATCTTCTAATATTACGAAATACAAACTATAGGTAAAATTTTTCAGATTAATTCTAAGATTGCTTGTATTTTTTAAATGTATTTTTATACCATGCAGTTTCCTTTCTCTATGGAAATATTAGTGTCATACAGCCTTTTTTTCCTGATAAACTAAAATCTGTCTTTTAAATTACATGCCTGTTTGAAGCTTTTCGTTAAATATTTATCTCTCCATATACTTTTATAAATATTAAATAGCTGTTCTTAATGAATATAAAATATATCCTCACAACTTCTCTCCGCCTTTTTGTGCATTAAATGTAGGAAAGGTATGAAACAGCTGCCAGAGCGGGACATTGCTGTAAAAACAGCATTCAAATTGGTGTGTATTTCTTGGGGAACATTTTAAAGTGCTGTTCCATACTGAACAATGCTACAGATATTTTGCAATACATCAGACAATGTTTTCAAAATTATTTGTCAACTCCAAACAAGCGACAGATGGCACTTCCAAAAAAATTCAGCGTGTCATTCAGGAATCATCATACACTTTTCCCTCTTTAGTCCCATTCTTATGCTGGCTTTCTAAATACTGAGTATTACAAAACCAAGTGACCATGGCAGAATCACTTTTGCTTCTACAGTTCTTTGAGTTCTCTTTTTCTTGAGAGAGGTGGGTGGGAACCAGTTTATTAAAGCATCTCCAGTTT
>NW_005054431.1:1840112-1857525 GCF_000277835.1 Geospiza fortis | reverse complement strand
CAGGAAAATACATCTCCTGTCATGTTGTCAGCTGAAATGTTGTCAAATATCTAACTTGAGGAAAAGCTTTTTTTTTTTTCCTTAATCCCTGAAATAAACAGCTTATTTTTCCATTCCCCCTGTTCTCCTCAAACATTTGTGGGTTGTTGTAGAATTGTTTTCTTCAGCCATGGATTCCAATGAGATTTTGGCTCATGGCTGCGTCAGCTGTGAGGACAGAGGGGTTCTGTGGTCTGGTATTGCAGCAGATTCTGAAAACCAGAGCCCTGGCAGAGCAGCCATCAGTCCCACAGCATGGCTGGAGGGAGCCTGGACAGACACCAGATACATGCAAAAAATTCATGGATCCTGACATGAACTTGTGAACTCCTTCTGGGTTTGAGTATCTGTAAATTCTGTTGTGCTGAGCCCTGACAAAGTTTTAGTAGCAATACTGAGTTACACTTTGGAGACTGGAATGTTATGAATTCTGTTCTCATATAGTCATGTGCGCTTCATTACATCCAATCCTTTATTCCCAATAATGGCATGGTTTAGATTTTGATTGCATTGTGACTTCTGTGTGGTTGAGGTTTTTTTTGCAAAAGCTGATCAGCTTTTTACATATAATAAATACTGATGTCCTGTATCTTCTCTAATACTTGAATTATAACATAAGTGGCAGTCCTGGCTGTATTTTGTGTGTGTTCCTATAAACAGAATGAAAGACCAGTCTGAAACCCAAGTCTGTGAAGATTCTGAGACCTGCTGCATGGAGATTTGTTGGTTGCTGTTACCACAGTGCCTGATCAGTGCCAAGTTCCCCACGTAGTGTGACTAATGTCATTGTGCACAGCTTGTCCTGTCTCCTTGCCTCTCCCATGGGGCAGTGGAGACTGCTGCCTTCTCTTCAGATCATCACTTGGTGCATTTCATCAGATGCACCCCTGGGAAAGTCTAGCTGTGTGATGTCCTTGCATAACTCAAGCCCTTGGTCTCAACTCAGGCTGTGAGAAAGCTTTATAGGTTCATTGACAAGTTTTAATTTTGTATCAGCAGTTGTCTTGCACTTGAGGAACACAATTTTATTGTGGAACTGCAGACACATAGCAGTACTGTGGGGAGTCCTGCAGCAGAGATGATTTCTTGCATCTGATCTCATTTTCTTGGGTCTGGTTTAATGATGAGAGACACTGATGGAAATTGGGCATGGTCTGCTCACAGCATCTGTGTTGCACTGAACTACTACCAGGCTCAGGAATGTCTTGATGCCTTCTTGTAGCCACTCTGCATGCCCTTTTGTCCTACCCAGCCAGGCAGTTATGAGTGTAAAATCCAGGTCAGGTCTTTGCCTACCTGGATCTTCCCATTTGACAGTGAGAGCTCAGACTGGAGAGGAATCCAGATCACAGCCAAACATGGGCAGTGCTGGCTATGCTGGAAACTCATGATTTCCTCCCTTTCTCCAGAGAAATTCTGCAGATTCCCAGAATGGTTTGGGTTGGAAGGAACCATAAAGCTCACCTCATCCCACCCCTGCAGGGACACCTCCCACTGCCCCAGGCTGCTCCGAGCCTGGCCTTGGGCACTGCCAGGGATGCAGGGCCTGCCCACCCTGCCAGGGAACAATTCCTCATTGCCAAGATCCCAGCCAGCCCTGCCCTCTGGCACTGGCAGGCAAGCTTCTCCTGCCCAGGTGAGCAATGGCAGCTGTGGCAGCCTTTGCTGCCAGCAGAGCTGCTCCATCCCTGTGCCCATGCTGGAGCCTCCTGTGGCCTGGCTGCATCCAGCTCTGCATCCCTCAGCATCCCTCACTGCTCCCCGTGCTGGTGACTGAGTTCCTCGATTATTTCTTGGCTGGAGAGCAGGAAGGTTCCCCCTCACTCTGTCCATTTTGCTCAAGAGTAATCAAAGTTGATTTTGGTACATCTGGGGCTTGATAATACCTGGAGAGGTGAATGTGATGAGCTCTAAGAAAAGAGGAAAGCTGTTCACCTAGAAATAGAACGTTTAACCCTGCAGACTTGTCCTGTATCCTTCTAAGCACACCAGACTTCCTGGTAAAAGCATCATGTGCAGGGCAATGTATTTCACCACTGTTTTGTGTTTCCAGGGAGATGGTGAAAGAGTCATGATAATAACTGGGCCCAACATGGGAGGGAAGAGCTCCTACATCAAGCAAGTGGCGCTGATCACAGTCATGGCACAGATTGGCTCCTTTGTTCCTGCAGAAGAGGCCACAATTGGCATTGTGGATGGAATTTTTACCAGGTAACCTCTCAAAACTGGAAATGCTACTGTGGCAGGGAGTGTGTGTATCAATAACTTAATTTTTCATTTAGAACTTGAGAATTCATACCTGAAGTTTCCTTTTTTTCGTTTTAGAGGCACTTTAGGTTCATTGCTATGTTTTGATTCCAGTTTTTTGGTAAGCTATGGTACTTGTTTTGTAATCTTTGAATCTTCAAGGGGTAAGAATTTTAAAGTGTCTGTCTTGATTAACATCCAGATATCTAGCTTACCTGCCTGAATGGATATCTCAGCCAAATTTATGCTGCTGGGTAGTAGCCAAATGTTTCCCCTAAAATGAATGTTGTCACCTTTTAAAATTATGTCACAATTTCTGCCCTGAAGCTCTGTTGTGTACACTCACAATATTACAGACTGAAAATTTTGGGCTGCATATATTTCATGCCTAATCTCCTTCCTGTACTATCAGTCCTAAACACACTTATTCCTCACTTGATGTCCTTTTAAGAATGAATAATGACAGTTCATTTCACTGTGCCATTCTTGAGACATTGCTGAGTAATTTGTAAAATTATCAGTAGAGTCAGAATTTCAGAATTCTGTATATTATAATCTAATATTGCTAGGGTTTTTCGCCCTGTTTCCCCTCTTTTTCTTCAATAATTACTTTAATTACTCAAAGTTTTGTGTTACTGGTGGTATTTGAGGTGGATTATCATGTGTGGTTATAAGTTTCACAGCAATCAGGTGCCTAAGCTGGAATTTCTGGAAATTCCTGTTGTGTGATGCCAGTGTGGATTCCAGAGGTAACTTTTAATCAAGAACCTGAGGTACTACTCACCTGCAATTGCTTCATCCCATAAAAGTGTTGTGTTTGTACTTTCCACTGTGCAGGTCAGTGCCAAGCACAGTAGCAAACAATTTGTATCCTCTTCCCAGAAGTAACTGGAGATGAGATTTCAAAATTCTTCACTTTTTTCCCCACCCTGTGTTGGAAGTAAGGGGCTGGTTGATGGGGTGAGCATTTCTTGTGGGGACACAGAGATACACCTGGTTTATGATACAGGAGGAGCATTACAGCATCACTGAGCATTTGGAGATTGTTTTTGTCTTCCTCTGGGGTTTGTAGCTGAACATGGAGTGCTTCACTTGGATTCTCACTGCCTTAAATTCTAATCATACACACACTCAAGCTGAGTATCTGCTTTCCTCTGCTTTTCCTAGACTATCATTGCAAAAGGATGATTTCTGCAGAAAGTACTAAGAAATATGACACAGTCATTGGGAGAGATGTTTTGTTTTGGGCCTGCTTGAAAGAGAATAAATTGGATTTTTGTCTGTGTTCCACCTGTTCCCCAGTGTATTTCCCTGATTCTGCTTCACTTTTCTCTGTATTAGAATAAAGCCCAAGTACTTTTCTGATAAAGTGGTGTGGGCAAAGGCAAAACTTCTGCTTTCAGACTTACAACCAGGCAGACACAGAGTGATTTTTACTCTGTGAGGTTTCAGACCATGTAATTTGTAGCCCAGTCACATATTAACACAAGGGATGGATTTTTTTCCCCCCCTTGTCTATATTACTTTTGGAAGCTCAGCTGGATGTGCCATTCCTCATTTAATGTGATATGTGTCAAACACCAAATGAACATGTGGAAGGATTACTGAAATTCTTGTAATTACACCAGCAATTAAGAGTAAACTAATTGACTAAATATTAATCCGGAAGAAATTGATAATACATTTTTAAGATAGAAGTAGTCATGCATCAGTTAAAAGGTAATAGGACAAAAAAGGAGAAAAGGAACAGGTTAGAAGATTCTGCTCAAGATATACAGAGACCATTCAAGGAGGAGGCACCTCTCTTTTGGTGGGTTTGGGGGGTTTTTTAGGGTAGGTTTTGTTTTTTTTCAGGGTTCTGGCAAAGGTCTTAAAACTATATAAGTCTGTCAGGCAGGTTAATGTGGTGTTGCATTCAGGGAATTTCTCAGCCATAGGAAGTTACCCTTGAAATAGTTTTTAATGCCTGGTTTAAGGAAAGAATCAAAAAATCAGCTGCCACATACTGTGGCCTGCTTGAGGTTTGATGCTTTTTTCTAAAGCCTCAGTTTTGCTCTGTCCTCTCCTCTGGTGGAGAATGACCTGGAAGAGATCAGAGACTTTCTCTTAACTCCCACCCAATTTTCCTTTTCTTTTGTTTTTTCACCTTCTGTGCTTTGTTTTGCGGGTTAGTTTTGTTTGGATATTTTTTTTATTACAATTTAAATTTTTTAAATGATAACAGCTATGTAGACCTCCTTTCTGCACTGCCACCCCAGGCCACAAGGTCTTGCTGAAAAAAGTGTGAATTTCCATTTTGTTGCTAATAACTTCAGTGCATTTTTAATACTTTAAAAACTTACCATGGGAAGGTGTCAGTCTTACTTTCATCACTGCTGTGGTGTGGTTTTGGGGGATGCTGTTAATGTGGTACCCCTGCAGGGAGAGAGAGTGAGGGATGCTCAGGGATGCAGGGAAGGATGCAGGGAGGGATCAGCCAGTGATGCTGTACAAGTTCTCTGAGGCTCTATGAGGGGTTCTGTGCACCACGGTGACCAAGAGTTCATGATAAACCTTTTTCCAGACCCTCTTTTGGTTTGTAGACTGCATCTTCCAAGTGTGAATTTCTATAGGTTTAAGGGATTTGTATCCCCAGGATTTGTCTCTTGTTTTCCAAGTAGGGTTTCCATGGAAATTGAAAGGTTGCTACTATGGTTATTCCTTGTGATATATTGTGCTTATGTAGGATAGCATCTCTAAATTGACTTTACATACTGGATTACACCAAATGTTTTGAAAGATGCAAGAGGAATTGCTTACAGGTAGAGGGAAGATAGGCATGATTTTTCTTTCTTTCTTCACTACTGGGTAGGTAAGACAGGGGACAGTGCTGAGCCTATCCCAGATTAGGGGGAGGACACAGGATTTTGAGGATGTTTGCTGGTTAGTATTTTCTTTTTTCCCCCTTCTCCAATAAGGGATAATGTTTTCTTGTAATCTTTTCTTGAAGAATTTCAACCTAATCAGTGGCATTATATTTTTAAAATTTAGAAGGGTTTTGAAGAGGTTGACATCCCGTCTACTTGACTTTTAATGGGATCTGGATATTTAATTCTCTGATGTTAGAAAATTCCCATCCAGGTTTCTCCTTGCAGTAAATGGGCTCATTTTCTACTTTAAAATCAACCTTCAGTTTTTGTTAGTTCTAATACAGTCAGTCAGACACTGAAATTAATATGCTGTTTCTGTGTGTGTTTGAGCAGGGAGACAAAGCAAGGGTGGACATCCATGTATGGAGGAATTAATGACAAGAGTTCTGCTGGCCTGATCATGCCCTGGGGAGGGGTGGTTGAAGAAAGCTGACCTCTGCAGAGCTCCCTCTTCTAATCAATTATTGATAGAATTTCCCACTGCTAGGAGGCTTTATCCTACTTCCTGTGGGCCAACAGTAGCTGTTCATGAGGGTCCGTGTTCAAAATTGGGAGGGAGAGGGAGAATGCTACAGCACTTTGAAGGCAAAACATCTTCAAATAAACAAGATAATTAGCAGTTCAGGTTACCTAGTGCCTTCAAGACTTTGAGAATAAATTTTTGGACATCAGAGGCTGCCATCAGAAAGAATTCTGTCAAGGAGAGCAACCCCTGCCAGTGCCAGGTGATGGTACAGGGACAGAGTAATCTCCTTCCTAGAGCACTTACCTGCCTGGATTTCTCTTCCTGTGTTGAAATAAGAGCTATTTTCACTTTTTTCAGGGAGCTAGCACAGTCACTACTGTGGGTCACACCTTGCAGTGAGGTTTCATCCCAGCCAAGCTGGAAATGCTGTTAAGGTGCAGCTTCAGTTATCTGAACTAATGAAGCACCTGTGCCTCAGATGCCTTTGAGAACTGCCTCTTGCAGGGGGTCTGCCTCATGCTGAAAGGTCACAGGAATAAATGGAGCCGTGTAGACTATCCTCTCATGCACCTGGCCTCTCTTTAAAGAGTTACCTTGCTGCTTACAGCCTCCAAGCATGACTTTAATCCTCATGGTATCAAACAGACCTGGAATTGTCTGTAGGGTATGTAGAGAAGGCAGGGGTGGAGGGGGCTGGCAGTGCAGGATAGTCCCTTTGCATCACATAATCTGTATTTAGGTGTAAAGAACTTTTCTCTGCATTTTCTCCCTGTAACAGATGATTTAAATGTATTTTTAGCTTGGAGGGCCCTCCTCATTGCTGAGTCTGCAATGGAGGTACTCACTTGTTTCAGATTCCTTTATATATATGAAAAAGTTGTGAAAACAAATGGTGATTGCTCACCTTGGCTAGGGAGGGATGTTTTTTAATTGTAGCTTGTATTACATGTCTGTATACAGAGTCCCTCAGACAGACATGGCCACGATGGAATCCTGGGTCTGTCTGCCCCAGCTCTGAAGTTACATCACTGTTTTGGTATTTTATAATCTGTTGTTCTTGTATAATGATGTGGAACATGTGTAAAAGCAGTTTGTTCAATTAAAACCAGAGCACAGAAATCTTTGGGCAGCTGAGCGCTGAAATAGTGGAGGAGTTTCATCCCCCTGACCGCTGGCCTTAGTTGGGTCACACAAATTCCAGCCACCAAGGGCCAATCCCACCATGTGCCTTGGAGTGGCTTTTCTGACTTGGTTGATGGGTTCAGTATAGGGAGAGGATTTTGATCACTTCAAGCAACAACCGAACAACTGAGAGCCTTTCCAAGTGAAGGTCCTGTTGAAAATTGCATTTGAGGTCCATGGGAGTGTCAGCTGTGTGCTCGCAGCTGTGGCTGAGGTGACACAGCTCAGGTGGCGAGCACACCCCCCCTCTGCAGGGTCAGGGAAAGCGTGTGCACACAGGCTGTGTCCGCCCTTGAGGGGACACCCGGGTGTGTGCAGGGCTCAGTTTGCCAGGGCAGTGTCAGTGACCAGGCTGTGGCCAGTCCCAGACCAGGGGCTGCAGCTGCTGCTGAGGGCAGAGACAGGAGCAGGCAGGGCCATTTGGCATGGAAACAGGGAAAGGTTCTTCCCCCAGAGGGTAACTGCTGGCACTGCCCAGGCTCCCCTTGGAATGGGCACAGCCCCGAGGCTGCCAGAGCTCCAGCAGAGCTTGGACAGCACTCCAGGGATGCCCAGGGTGGGATTGTCGGGGCTCTGGGCAGGGCAGGGGTGGCACTGCGTCATCCTGTGGGTCCCTTCCAGCTCAGGGGATCCTGTGATCAGTCCAGCCTGGGTATTTCACCCCAGCTGAGCCTGGTTTTGTGTGACACTTTGCCTTGAAGGCACCCAGAAGTGGCCATGAGATAATCCTTCTTTTCCAAGAAGCAGAACTGGTGTGAGGAAAGCTCTCTGCTCCTGCCTCCCCAGTGTTTGGACAGAGTGACCATGCAGGTTGTTTACCTACTGTTCATTCCAGGTTAAAGAAAAAATGGTATTATATCACCAGCCAGGGTCTGTGCACAAATCCCAAACAGGACAGGGCTGCAGGGAAGGTGCCTTGAGCTGTTTGATTTTCCAGCATCACTCTCATTCCATGGTGATGACAATGGGAAGCTGCCAGCAGCTCACATCCCAGGCAGCAGACACAGAACTCAATGGCACAACTCACTTGATGAGTTTTTTGCCCAATCACACAAAGCAAAAGCACACTGACAGTATTTATATCTGTGCAGTATCTGTTCTATATTGACAGTAGTTCTGTCCAACCACTGTAAGCACAGGTACCTGTGGTTAAACAATGCTTGCTTATTTCAAATGCAATACCTGCTTGTGAGCCTTCAAACACAACACACAGAGCTCCATTATTAAGCTTCAACCTTCCTAATATCTTGCTAGATAAACTTTTCTGTAGCTTAGGGAGTTATTCTAGACAAGTGTTAATACACAGAGCATTGCTCTATTTGTCCTTTTCTACAGTTTAAATAATTTTTCTGCTGACCAATCTCATGGCTGGTGCTTAGCTCCAATCATAGTTCTGCTGTCTCTGAGGCCTGCCTTTTGCAGCTTTCCCAAAACCTCCGATTTTGTGGATTCCCACAGTATTACTTATACATATACCTGCCTTAACATGGTAACACTGATGAGATTCAGTCTCTTTTTATCTTTAGGGAGCTGCTGGAGCAGCCAAGACATTTCCTCAGTCCCTCTAAGAGGGAACTTGGTGCTGTTCTGCCAGCTGGGGGCTGTACTTCCCTTGCTGTGCCGCTGCTCAGGTGGGATCTTCAGCTGATCTGAAACCCACTCAGACCAGGTGTGGCCCATTCCACTGAGGTTTGTGAGGGTTGCACACACCTCACGGGGTAAAAACCTCGCAAAACCCACGTGGGAGGCAGCATAATGGCATTAAAAAATAAATCAGTGTTTGAATGCCTGCTCGAGTGGTGTGCCTGGCACTGCTCATCTCCATCATCCTGTGAGCAGAGAGCCACAACAGTCACATGCATTTGGGCTCACAGAGATGGAAGGGGAAGGGGCATTTGTGTCCCAAAGTGACATTTCTGGTATGACTTGCCTACAGGCATTGTGGATCCTGTCACATTTTTTTCCTGTGCCTTGACTGTTGTCACCTAAAAGAGATTTATGGGGCAGAAACTAAGGGAGTGTTTGTGGCTGTGTCTCTGTAGGATTGTGCAGGGTAAATGGAGCCCTCAGCCTCTTCCCCATAGCTGGAAAGAATTGGTGTTAGGGCTTAGAGGACGGTTTAGAGATGGAAGATTTCTTCAAAGGAAGCTAAAAAGAACCCAAGAAATCTCAGTTCTCATTACTCCAGACTTCTGGAGAGGCCATGTACCAAACAAGCCATAGTACTTTCTTCTGTATGGTTTATTAAAATGTCTGTTTTTCTGATCTGTAAGTGGTGGAATTACTCTCAAAAAGGTCAGGCCTTATAATAGATGTATTGTGAGTGTTACCTCCCTGAATACATTTACAGCTATTTAATTCTGACAAGTTGACAAAGTCATATTGCTGTTTCACAAGTGTGTGGAGCTGAAAGAAACAAGTAGACAAACATTTTATTTTAACTGGATGAAATGTGCATACCTATGGCATTATCACAAATTTCAATAAGGTTTGAAATCATGATGGAAAGCAAATATTGTATGAATACCTGCAAGCATTTGGACAACTGACTTGGGATGCTTGTATTTTATTTTTTCTTTTCTTCTATCAAGTTTGAAAGATACTTAAAAAATGGCTTACTTTAGATTACTTTTAGATTTACTTTCAGGTTAAAATGTTTCAGGGGTTGCTAAGAGTATATTTTGTAAGAACTCCTGAGAAAATCAGAAAGCACAGGATGGAGTGGGTATGTGAAGCAGGGAAGAGAATGTTCTGTCATACTGGAAACTGAGGGGAAGATGTTCTCCAAGTGCTTTTTGCAACACATTGAGGCACATCACGTGAGAACAGAAGCAAAATAATACTCCTAAGTATTAATGGATGTGACTGTTCCATTGATGCAACCTCTCAGGCAGAAGGAATTCTCAACTTTTTGTAACTAGGCAAACCACGTTACACTTAATTTCATTCAGCCAGTTTCATTGGCTTATCAGAAGGGAGCTGCACAGGAGAAGCACAGAGGGGGAAATAGTTGTATTTAAAATAATAAATTAATAACAAGCTCCATTATTAGAAATTGTCCTAATTGCATAGGAATAGGCAAATATTGCCTCTCATTTTTATATCACTTGTGAATTTTTCTGGTTTTAGCTCTAAAGACCAGAGTCTTACATTTTAAAAACTCCTTGCTTCCATTTATTTCTTTATAAAGCTTTAATGATTTATTTGAAACTTACAGGGCAAGATAAATTAAGATAATTTTTCCTAGAAATACCAGTTAAAATCACAACACCTCAGACAAATGAAGACATTCATCTAGGCAGCTTCTTCATAATCAGAAGAATCTAGGCTGTGAAACCAGTGGGGAGGTGACAGCAGTGTTTGGCAGGTTTTGCAGGTGTGTACAGAAATCACCAGGAGATTGATCGCTGAGTCAAAACTGTGGAGGAGTTTATCTCAGCTCAACAACTTGTTTGTACAGAGCCTGGTTTTGACCAGAACTTTGGGGATTTTTTAAGAAGTTCTTTAAACCTGAAAGTAAATGTTTAAATCATTCAGATCGTCCTTTGGAAAAAAAAATTAGAACAAATAGAGGAAAGTCTCTCAATTTGCCTGAGCAGTTAGACTCTGAAAGATAATGGTCAGAAAAATAAAAAAATCAAAGGTACTTTTTGAGGTCTTTGTTTATTTTGTATGTATGTGGTAAAGCTTAGTGGTTCTGCCATGCACATTGATTTATTTATTGTGCAGAAAAGAAGGGAGCTGTTCTCACAAAGCAATCCCAAGTGAATGGCAAGCCCACATGAGATTTTTATATACTGACATGCCAAGAAAGTATTGTTTGTATTGAAAGCACAATGAGTCAGACCAACAGAACTTTTAGCTGTCAATAACCCCAAAGTAATTTTCAGAAATGTTACTTCTTTATGGCACAGTAATTTGCTTCATTTTGTTCCTCCTTAATTGTATTTTTGTTTACTGCCAGAGTAACAAGAATTACTTAAGCCTTTCATTTATGCTCACAATCAATCATGTAATTGCACCTCTGGGGTAAATTGTTCCCATCTTTTGGGGAAGAACAGGGTGCTGTATTAAGTACATTGCACCATTTTTTATCATGTGGAGATAGCTTTGGTTTGGATTAAAAAAAAAAAAAAAGCTAAAGTTGTAGTTCGTGTTGTTAAACTGAAGAATTATTTCGTTGTGTTTTTTCTATAAAAGTTGTGTCTTGGACGTATCACAGTGCATTTGAGCTGTAATTGCTTCTGACAGTGTTCTGTGGCTCTGTAGGAACAAGTTAAGCCAGGCTGTGCATGTATCTGTGGCTAATTTGGTGTCATGTCTCTGTTCATTTCACAGAAACATGCATCTGCGGTGTGAGGTTTGCATCTTTTATACATGGAACACTGCCGTGTTCCAGCAGACAGCCTTTGGGGTGCATGCATGTCGTTGGGTAGAGTCTGACTGCAGACACCCCTTGTGTGTGCAGGGGCTGAGATGTGCCCTGGAGATGCATCTCGGGCAGTGCAGGGCACTGTTCACGCCCAGGGGGACTCACAGGGCACCTCCTGCTGCCCCTGATGGCTGGAGAGGTGTTCCCCAGGGTGCTGCAGGGGCCAGGGCAGGGGGAAATGTGCCTGCAAAGCTGAGCAGCTGCTCACAGCGAGGCTGTGTCCGAAACTCTTCCATCCTATCACTTGACCCAGTCACAGGTGGAATTGGATTGTCTTTGGCGTCCACAGGTCTAAAGGGGAAAAGTTCACTTGTGGTGAGTGCTTCAGCCATTGTCCCTACTCTGTTGCTATAGTTCCTGCTCTTTAATCCCCCCTGGCCTCAATCCTTCAGCTACAAATGCACATTAACTTAATTACCTTGAGTTCCCTCCCTGGTGTCCCAAGCAGTGAGTGCAAACCTGTGCATATTTGAAGGTGTTGATTTGTCTCTGTTTTTTCACCTTCTTCAAGCTAATAGTCATGACTCTCAAAGAAACACCTTAATTTTATAGTTTATAATATTATAAGTTATCCTTCAGCAAAGTGTTTGCCCTCACAAGCTGGTCTTTCTCTTGACCACCAGTAACATTTACACTGATAATTTAAAAGTCAGTGATGTGTTTGCCCTAAGCAATGTAACAAGTACTTTTAAGGAGTTCAGTGTTACTGAGAGTATCATAGCGGAATTTCAGAAAGCAAATTTACTGTGTGTTCCTCCCTAGGTAACGTGACATAACCTTTTGTAAAACCTGAGTTTCTGTTAGTGCATGAAGTGTAGGGATGAGGGGTGCTGGTAACTTCTGGTCCCGCAGGGCCTGCATTGACTCACAGGGATTCTGTCCTACCTGTCCTGTCAGTCCAGCTGAAGCTTTTGAAAAGATAGAGTGGGTGTTCTTCTCCCCTCCGGCTTTCAGGAAAAAAAAATCAATGCACTTCACCTCTTGAAAGTTAATCCTGTTAGAAATGTTTCTTTAAAACACAGGGGTGCTGGTGTGTGCAGCATTCCCCTGTGGGTCAGCTCTAGAAGGAGAGGATGATTTCAGTGATTATTTATTCTGGCTGCTTCAGTTACCTAGTGATACTGAGGAGGGGAAAAAAAGATTTAGAAACCACTGTGAAACTGAGTATTGAAATCACTTTGGACTTGCTTTTCTTTCTAGGATAACACAAAGTTTTTATCCCTCAGAGTCATTTAATATCTTCATTAATGTCTCAGTGACTGAGAGCATCACATATCTACAATAACGTGCAAAAGAAAAATGTATTTTACATTGAATGCATTCTGTCAGGCTTCTCAACAGCTGTTCTCCTTAATTATGTAACATACCATTGGTATTTCTTCACTTAAATTTGCAGATAAGCAGTTGTAGAGATGGTTGAGCACATGTGCATGTAGACTAAAAACAGGTTTATGTCATGAGCATCCTTTGATTCCCTGTCATCATCCATGGAACTTGGCACACTTCTTAGAAGTCACCCATGAGTAATGCAAAAATAATAACTATCCTGATAGCCATGCTTCCCATCACACTTCTTTTTTTTTCCTAATTCTGTAATTACAGCTTCTGTAAATTATTTTTCTTTCTGTCAGTTTTTGGTCTGCATCAGTGAGATCTTGATGGAGATGAAGAGGATGATGTACCAGTAGGCTGTGGGGGAGTGTGAAGCATTATTTTCTTGCCAGTGAGCTGTTACAAATTTGCACATGCAATCTCCAGAGGAATTACTTAATACATCTCCAGTGTCCTGCCCGTCCCTGGTGGGCTGCCTGTCCCCACTGCCCTGGCCACGCTGCTGTGCTGGGCACAGGCAGGCTGTGGAGAGCAGGCCCCTGCCAGGAAAAGGGTGAGCTGCAAGGCAGCAGCACATCTAGACCTCCTTTCTTGTAAACTGGTTATTTTAATTTAAATTACTCCTGTGCAAATGCAGTGATCTTTGAAATGACATTTCAGAGGGGTTTGTGTGAGGGAGTGAGTGGAATTGTAAAGTTACATTATAAATTTATTTTATTCATGGCGTTCTCAGAGTTATCTTTGAATCACAGAAAGTGATTTTTGTTGGTGCTGAGAATGTTGTACACCTTATTCCTGGAGAAAAAAGTAATTTTCTTTTCATGTTAATTGTTCTTGAATTAAGTTTATTCTTCTGCAACAGGTTCAAATTTTGCAGTATTTTAGGTATTTTGCAGTATTTTAAGTATTTTAGATGAGCTTCTAAACTCAGATGGATATTACTAAAATCAATGGGAAAACGTAGTGTAAGTTTGGGGTTTTTTCCCATCATTAAGTATTCTGCAGACTAGGAATCAGTAAGTAGCACTGGGCTGTTGACAGCTGTGTGAAAATGAGGCTCTAGAGAATGGCTTTGCAGTCTTGTTTTCTGGGATTCATGTGGTGGAATGTTAGCACTGTGAGCTGCTGGGCTGCTTGTACATTTCCACAAACTGTGAGAGAGATGCACAGTGAAATAAGAGAGGAGTGAACTTGTGGGGCCCTCACTGTGATCTCAAACCCAGGCCAGCTCTAGGAACATGTGGGTTAATTTCTTTTGAGAGGTAGTGCAGTTGTATCCTCTAACTTACATTCTGAAAATTAACTTACAAAACATTGCCTCTCTGCTGTTTTTTTTCTGAGGCCTTTGACAGGAATCTTTCCTACTTGAACCGAGCACTGAAAACAGAAAATCCATTCTCTTCTTTTTTTTTTTTTTTTTTTTTTTTTTAGTTTGCATAATAAATGGGTTGAGCACCATAAGATGAAGAGCTTTTAATTTTGCAGGATTTGGTTGGCTGTCAAAGAGACATTAAAACAAGTGTTTTCCAGCCAAATTGCATCTGCTGAGGAGTGATGGATCCAAAGAGACGCTGCTCATGCTGCCTGTCTGCACGTTCCTTGTGGGCAGGACTGGAGAAGAAAAATTTAATGTTTTAATGTATAAAAACATTTAGGAGGAGATCTGCATTAAAATGCGGATTCCAAGCCACTGAGGAGTCCTGGAGAAGTGTGGTGGGGTTTATTATGGCTGTTTTAAATGTGAAAAAAATAAAAAACCAAACCAAAAAAGGGTTGTTCAAGCAGTAGGTTTTGTGACTCCGCAACTTTATTGTATCAGGAATAGAGCATAATGGTAGGGAGCAATGCCTTGCTGCAAATTATCTGCTACTTTTATAAATGCAATCATCCACACTAAAACAGTTATTCCTGCTTATTTCTGGGATAACACTGCTCAGTATGTATGTTCAAAAAACAAGTGTAATTCTTCTAGTGTAAAGGATAGAGGCAGAAAGAACAATTTTATCAGTTTTCAAAGGATGACATTTAAGAGGTTTTATGTCATTTAAAAATGCGCTGGTTTTTTAATCTGTAGTTAAGCCCAAGTTGGATTTGAATGTTTTAAAATGCTGGAAAGAAAGGCTTCTTCTCCAGCTGTCTCTAGCAACAAGGGAAAGATAATACTAATTTCTCTTTGTATCTTGAGCATTTAGTGAGGAAGTTCAGGAAATTATTTTTGTGAATGCAAATTGGATACAAAGCAGGCTAAAATATTTTGTGGGCTCTGTGGAAATGATGCAATCCCAGAGCAAAATGGAAGCTCTGTGTGTAATCATCACAGGCACACAACAGACAGTCTGTGAGATGCTGTCCCTGTAAGGAAAAGCCAAGTAAGAAATGAGAAAATAATAACGCTGCTAATTGTAAGGTTGGAGACACTGAAGTTGTTCATTAAGGAGCCAGAGACTGTTCAAACATAAAAAGTATTT
Organism: Geospiza fortis; assembly: GCF_000277835.1. NCBI lineage: Eukaryota > Metazoa > Chordata > Aves > Passeriformes > Thraupidae > Geospiza > Geospiza fortis. The sequence goes on along the minus strand of NW_005054431.1, from coordinate 1,842,450 downwards.
GTCATTCTGATTAATGTATTTGCAGTTAACAGTGTTAGAAAAGGCCTAAGTTATCCTGCTCTCTGTGGATCTGTGCAGTAAGGGGGATTTTACAGCAGAGCCTGGTGCCTGACCCAAGCTGGGAAAGAGGCACAGGGGTAGTGGGGGCACTGTGAGAAATTCACTAAAATCTTCATCATTCCTGACCCAGCATTTGAAAGGATTACAGTAGTAAGTGGCTTAATGAAATGTTAATTTCACAAAACCTCATTATCCTGAGTTATACACTTAATTCAGAGAAAAATCATGTACAGTTGAATTAGCTTACGGCCAGAATCACCTGTTTTTTGGGGTATGTGGGAGTGCAACTTGTGTGTGTGTGTTTAAGCACACACTCAATAAAACAAAAACTCAGTTTTCTCATATGCCCATCTCCAACCAAAAGTAGTTAATTTATAACTGAAGAGTTGCTTATTATGCAGTTATGCATGATAGCACAACAGATTTTCAGGGCAGGGACCAGAGAATATATACAAATCATAGTTATAATGGGTCCAGGCTGCTTGGTTTTAGTCAAATGCTCTTAGTCATAAGATCCTCATAAAATTATTTGTATCTTAGTGGTGCCTCAGGAAGTCACAGGAGCAATTATAATAGAGAGAGATCCAGCAAAAGAGAAAGAAACCACTGCATTTGGCTTCTCTTTAAAGGTTCTGATTGGCTCTAAATACTGTTGTGGCCAGCTGTTAAATTTGGAAATATAATATACTAAACCCATGACTTAGTTTCCCTTAAATCAGTGTGGCTTGTATGTAACTATATATGGGCTGATAAGAGTGAATAAATCCAGTTTTACGTCCCTCCTCCGTGGCATGCTGGTGATGACCTGTCTCAGAAGGGATGCTCTAATGTGATTAATGTAATTCAAAAGCAGAAATGCAAAAAAGAAATGGTCTTTCTTCAGTATAGAATGGGTATTACCTGCGCAGGTAAGGAAAGCTGCAGGAAAAGGGAAAACCAGGGTGGACTAACAACAGGTTTCTCACATGCAGACCACAAATTCACAATTTGAGATAGGGTTTGAGGGTTGCATGGATCTGAATCAGAGCTAGAACAGTTGTGTGGAATGTGGAGGAATTTGGGTATGGAGCCCACCTGCCTGCAGGCTGCTAAGTGTTGTGTTTCAACAGAATGGGGAGAGAACTCTTAAAATACCTTTAAATCTTGTTTAAGGGCGCTGGTTAAGATTGTATACCTGTGCAATTAGGGGAACTAATGGTTATTTTGTTAGTGCTTGAAGGAGGTGGCTGCTCTGCTGTTTGAATGCACAAACACCCGTTTCACAGGAGCTTCCACTCTGTGTGGAAATGCCACATTGGATACCTTCGGGTATTGTTAGCATTAGAAACCCATATAAATAGGGTATTGAACTAAACCAAAGGAGTAAAATTCACCTTCACAGCTACCTCTGATGGAATTCTTGTGAGCTGACTGGTCTGAAGTCCCAGAGATCTTTTTTGGGGAAAAGCAGGCTGCCTTGTGCTGTTTGTGAGGGTGGGAGAAGTGTGAGCTGGGAGACTGTTCTGGAAGGTGAATGTTCTGCCTGTGTTCTTCTCCTCTGTTTGTAGCAACAACCAGAGATTATAACAGAATGGTTTCATGCCCGTGATTATTGTTTTTCCAGCAGTAGCTGGCATTTGTAATGAGTTTTTGTGTTCTGTGTCCCGGTGCAGAATGGGCGCTGCAGACAACATCTACAAAGGCCGGAGCACCTTCATGGAGGAGCTGACTGACACTGCTGAGATCATCAGAAAAGCCACCTCGAGGTCGCTGGTGATTCTGGATGAGCTGGGCCGAGGGACGAGCACACACGATGGCATTGCCATTGCTTACGCCACCCTGGAGCATTTCATCAGAGATGTAAGTGCCCGAGTATTGGAATAATTAACCAATATTGCTCAGGACAGGAGGTGCCTTGCCTTGTCTGGCCCTTGCTGCTTGACCAAAAAGCAGCAACTGTGGTGTTTTACCCCAGAGACACCTTTGGCCAGCTGGATGCTGCAGCTGGGTGCATGGAGACCAGCCCAGGCTTGCAGGAGCTCAGCTTTACCTTGGTGGAGAAGCTTTAAGGCGATGGTGAAGGAAAGGAGTCGGTTCTGATGGAGGGTTTGGATCCAGAGCTTTATCCTGGCCCACAGGCCTCTGAATGCAGCAGCAGCTCCAGCAGAACTCCCTGAGCCCGTGGCTGCTGCTCCTTTAACCCCGGGGAGAGGGGCAGGGAAGGGGTCGGGAGCCACCAACCAGGGACAGGAGGGGAGGGACAAAGGGACAAAGGACACCTGGATGGCCCAATGCCCCC
>NW_005054431.1:1832873-1839990 GCF_000277835.1 Geospiza fortis | reverse complement strand
GCGCGCGGGTGGGCCGCACTGGCCGCAGCCATGGAGGGAGGTGCCATTTCCCCTCAGGGGTGTGGGGAAAGGACAGCAGCCCGGCGAGGCTGAGCCCAGGGGCAGCCAGGTGAGGCCCAGGTGTGCTGTGTGTGTGCTGCAGGTGCAGGCCCTGACGCTGTTTGTCACCCACTACCCGTCGGTGTGCGAGCTGCAGCGGCTGTACCCCCGCGCCGTGGGCAACTACCACATGGCCTTCCTGCTCAGTGAGGAGGACACCACGCAGCACACAGGTCAGTGCCAGGAAAAGAACCCACGAACACCAGAGCTTTATGTCCAAAAAGGAGACAGAGTAGTTCTTTTCTTTATTGGAATAAAGGGAGAGCCCATTCTGCTTTCACATTTTTGGAGGATGCAGCCTCCTTTTTCTCTTTCTGGGCCACAGGCACAGATTGTAATGCTGATGGGGTAAAACCTTTTCTCTCCACCTTTACACAAAGCCAGGGTGGAGAAGAGCTCGTTTCAGGTGAGCACAGCATAAAATTCTTACAGCAAATAATTGAAGCAACAACAAAAACAATCTGGTCCTGAGGAGGCTACTAAACTGTCTAATACTTTGAGCCACCACAGCTGCACTTTGCGCAGGTCCCTCACTATTCACCCCAGGGCCTTGCTGCCCCTGTGCTGAGGTGCACAAGTGACCTTCACACAGCTCAGCGCTGCAGTGACACAGGGAAAGGCTTTATAGTGATTTCTGCAATTCAGACACACTTCTCAAAAGCTGTTCAGGGCCACTTTCCTCCTCAGACCTTGCCACATGCTTTTTCTTGCCAACCTGAGCAGTCCCCAGTGGCTGCTGGCAGCAGTTTGAGGGATCCCTCCGTGCTATTGATGCCTTTTGGGCTGCCTAAAAACAGGGGCCAGACCAAGGTAAGGGAATAAAAAGCAGTGATATTCATTAAAGGGCCTTCAGGTACATGTTGGGCAGACAAATCCCTCCCTCAGGGGCTACACCAAAAAATGGACCATGGGATTTTCACATTTTTATAAGTTTGGTGCATTTGCATATTGGGGGTTAATGTTCCAATCACAGCTTCAGCTAATGAAGTCATGGACCCCAAGTTTGATTCCCCCAACTCACTTTTGTTTAATTTCTGGGCCCTGAGGCAGTGAGGTGTCCTTGGTTGCCAGGCCTGGAGAGGAATTGTTGTGTCTGCCCAAAATGGGACAGCAGCAGCTCACACTGTGTGTGGAGTTTGGAGTTATACACTAAAGAACTGCAGGATCACAAAGACATGGAAATTATAAAAGCTACAATTCTAGGATGTCAGTGTGACAATTTACACCTCACCTGAATGTGATACACCCACTGTCACTCCAGTCACACGTTTAGGGGGGTTGAAAAGTGGACATGCATTCCTTCACGTGTTTCGGGAGGATATCTGAGCTGGGGCAGGGAAAGATTCACCCATCCCAGCATCCAACTTCCCACAGCAGCCAAACACAAAGGATTAGGGAGGAGGGATTAGGGATCAAACATATGGCAGCTCCTTCTCTGAAAGATCTCACTGTCTGGAAACATTTGCTATTTATGGGCCTTCACGAGCAGGATGTGTTTTGTAGCTCCCAAGGATTTCATTTCAGCTGAGCTCCATAATTTAATATCGTGTACTTTCAGTGTCTTTGTCCTACTGTGTCAAGCAGCTCCAAAATTTAGCACTCTATGGAGTGAAAAAATGCATCTGATTGTTTTGAAACTGTTTTGAAACATGATGGCCCCAGTTCTTGAATTATAAGAGGCATCATAAAGGCCTGCTCACGGAATAATTGTAAAATTTTTAAATGTGTTTCTTTAATGACTTGCCATTGCTATTTGCCATTAACCTTTCCCCTGAATAATTCTTCATATTGTATTATCTGCTTACCTTGTAAGCTGATCAAGACAGGGGACTTATGTATTTGCCACATAGAGGAGGTTTTGAATTTGGTTTTATGTTTCTAGGATCTGAAGTGGAAGAGAATCCTGAATGTATCACTTTCCTTTATCAAATAACTAAAGGAGTCTCTGCAAGGAGTTATGGGCTAAATGTTGCCAAACTGGCAGATATTCCTGAAGAAATCTTGAAGAAAGCAGCTCACAAATCAAAGGAGTTGGAGAGAATAGTGAACATGAAAAGGTCAGAACAAATGTGATTTCTTTGTTTAATTATTTCCTTCTATAATACCTACTTACGTTCTCATCAGTGATAGTGAAAATACTAATGACTTTAATTTAGAAAGTATATATTACTTACTTTGGAACTTGAAATTGTCTTTGCATACCAAAGTGTAGAAGGAAATACAGACATTTTTATTCTGGTTTAACTTGAAAATAAATATTTATAAATTATTTTGATTGCCCCACAAACACTCAGAATTGTACTGAAACTTCTGGGGATTTTAATATTTCCCTGATATGCAGTTTTCATTCAGGGGTGTTTGTACCTTATATATTAGAGTAGTTATGAAAATTCCTGTGTGTATCAAGTGGCATAATGGATTTGTAAATCCTGTAACATTATGTGCACAGTTTAGATATTCATAACTGTTTTCACTGTTTCTTTTTTTTCTTTTGCTGTTATTTTCCATGGCAGTCCTATGAGCAAAATTCAAATAGCCCCATAAGAACATAATGAATCCAGATCTTGGTTATGTGATGGCTGTACCTAATCCTGACAGGATAATTTTACATGAGAACATTTTGACTACTAATTATTTATAGGTGCAAACTTTGAAACTCAACAGCACTCGGCACTTAACGACGTTTCTTATCCACTCTTAATAAAGCAAAAGAGAAACTTTAGAAGGTACTTGACAGTTTATAAGAAAAATAATGCAGTGGCTTATGCTAATTGGAAATATCAGTCTGTAATTGGCAAAAGTAAAAAAAAAAAACAAACCTGGAGCAGGGTCCTAAGTGTGCTGTTCAGAGAGTGTGTCTGGTCTGCGTGGTGGGAACAGGAGTTTCCAGCTCTGGGGAGCCACACCTGGACCTGCTGTGGCACTGCCCTTGTCACAATACCCACTGGCCAGATGCCTTGTCTTGTTTTTTTAAATCACCCTCATATTGTTTAAGAAAATCCACTGGGTTACTTCATCCAGTTCTGACATTTGACAATTGATGTTGTCGTCGGCAGTGTGTGTTAACCCGTTTTAAAAGTCTTGTAATTTGTCACAGCTCTTACAAATCAAAAAATGCTGAGAAGAAACAGGAAGGATGTGTGCAATCATTTGTATTGAAAATGTGTTTTCTTGTTGTGGTCCTGCAAATACAAATTTGTACAAACTGAATGATCGAAATTAAACAGGGCTAACTGCAATGCTGTTTATTTCCTTTAACAAGTAGTTCTTACCAATTGTTTATATAATTTTGTCAGTGCTGCTGGTGCTGTAAGTTAGTTATGAAAGTAATTTGTTGGCTGACCTACAGCAGGAACATGAATCTTAGAAAATATTAACTGGCTGTTTGAAGATCACATAACATTTTGAGCTGTGCTATTTTGGACGATGTATAAAATTTTGCAGATGACTGTAGGACTTTCAGGGTTTGATGTGCTTCACTTAAAAATGTGTCTGTATTTTGATTAGGGTTTTTTTTCTTTTTTCTCCCACAGGAAAAAAATGAAGTCCTTTGCTGAAGCATGGAAGATAAATGATTCTCAGGAACTACAGAAATGGAAAAATATGTATGAGCCTGAGGATGAAAGAAAGGACAGTTTTTAATCCTCAAATCATGGTTAAAGATGGAAGATACTGGAGGTTCAAAATACATGTGTGAAGCTTAATGGATTTTATCAGGGTGTAGTTCCAGGTGCACTGAGTTGGCTTTTTTGCTTTCTGAGAGATCACAGATGCTGCATCATGTGTAACTTTCTCTCTCCACATCCCTTCCCTTTCACCCTTTTCCTTAAATGCAAACTGCCTAATGGGGATTGGTTCTAATTTGTTTAAAAACCATGAAAAAATATTGATAAATTATAAGGTAACTTTTTATAAATAAAACAATGTGTTTCACCTGTATTGTATTTATTTCTGAAGATATATTTGTGTGTGTTGGGAAAATGTAGTTGAGTCTCAACTCTGCTGTACAGCCAGCAACTGCCAACAGTGGTTACTATAAAGAGACTTTTTCCTTGTTCCCATATTAATGCATTAAAAATTCACTGATTTTTAGAGCACCCTTTTTTCCTGGTCTCTTCCCTGTCTGGCACAGTCTGGAGAAAGACTTAAATCCAAAAATAATGTTGGGGTATGGTAAGGGTGAGTGAAATGGGCGATTCAGAGTGTGCAGCTGGCATCCCCAGTGCTCTGTCAAATGCAAAGTGAAGCTGAAAAATTCAGAAGGGCTTCTCAATTTTCAAATTTCCAGTTACCAGGGCCAAATTTCGTATGGGAATATGATATCCAAATGGGTTGTCCCTACAAATAACCAGTCTAAACATATTGCTTGAAAATGTACAGTGATGCTGACATGCCTAAACCTCAGTAAATAATCTGAAGTATTATAAAAATAATGCAGTGGTGTCGTGGGCCTGGATGCCCAGCAGCCCCGAGGAGCCCCCACCATATCAGGGAGCCCTGAGGGGGCTGTGGTGCCCTGGCAAGCCCCAGGAGCAGTTTGGTGGCAGGGTTTGTCCCTGAAGGTTTGTCCCTTGTTTGGTCCAGGGTTTGACCCCGCTGGAGCAGCCCCTTCCCGAAGGACTGCAGAAAAGGGGGTGATGTTTTACATGTCAGGCAGCTGCTAACCTTAAACAAACAATTCCCTCCAGGTGTCAGGACATCAGGGAAACGCTTTGCCGTTCCCGCAGCAGGGATCAGTGGGAGCTTCTCCTCCCAGACTCTGCAGTGCACTGCCCTGAGCTGGAGGAGCTGAAGAGGGAAATTAATCTTGCAAGGTGTGACTGCAGGTGTGTGTTTATCTAAGGCAGGCACTGTGAAGCATTATGAACCCGGTGCTCTGCTGCTGATGAGCGCAGACACGGTGCTGTGGGTCTGAAAACCTCTGACCATTGCCATCAGAGAGAATGAATGAGCCATTACCAAATTCCTGCGTGTGCCAAGTGCACTCTCAGTCCTCACCCTCGAGGGAGCATTCGGACTGTGCTCTGACAAGGAAGGACAAAAAAACCTGGATGCAGTGAAAGAAAAGAACTGCAGTGAAGCCTGGGGAGGTGGGTTTGGCATTGCTGGGCTGCTGGTGCTGTCCAGAACAACCTCAGCAGGCTTCAATGCCTGTGGTCACACTGCAGTGATGGTGAGCCCTGCTCTGTCAACAGGGAGCTTTTCTGGCTGTCCCTGTGAGGCTTCTTGTATTCCTGCCAGATAATCACTGTTTTATTCACTGCTGTTTAATTCCTAGAGAACAGGTGAAATGCTGTGAGGGTGGGAGGGTGCAGAGTGCTGCTGCTGTTGGAGCTCATTTGGTGACAAGGCACCAAAAGTACAGTGCAGGGACAGTGCAGGGACAGTGCAGCTGTGTCTGGGCTTGGTTCTGCTGATGCAGAGCAGGAACCCAGGGCGTGCCTGGGAGCATTGTGCAGCAGGAGATTATCCAGACAGACAGGCCCTCCTCAGCCTTGGGAGAGTGAGTGGGGCGTAAAGAAACAAAACCTTACTGGAAAACAGGGAAAAGCCTTACTTTTATATGAGATTTTTGTCTTCAGTCCTTCTGCTGTGGGTTGGGCGTTCTCTGTCATAGCAGAAGTCCTTCTCAAAGGGAGCTGAGAAACTGCTCTTGTGGTGTGTTTTTTTTGGTTTTGGTTTTTTTTTTTTTTTTTTTTTGGCTTTTCAGTCCCAGCACAGGAATCCTCATCTTAAAAAGAATGTGAAGTACAGCTTTGGTAGTGGGATCATCTTGGAGATGTGCCCTATTTTTAAATCAGAGTAATGAGGTTTTGTCTGTGTGCTGAGTCAACAGATATGAATCATCTAAGGGTGAAGAGGAGTGGCCTGTATTAGATGGTGCCTGGTGATAGTGGGAATTCCTCCTAGTCTTGGGATACCTTCACAAAGGAAGTTGAAGTCTCACTTCCCAAATATTAAGGTTTTTGGAAGCCTGCAGAGGGTATTGGCTTCTGCTCCCAGCACATTTCTGAGATGGTGAAACATCATGTGAGCTTTGTGCTGAGACACACACAGGCACAGAATTTGCACGTCACGGCTTTCACCCACAGTTTAAAGGCCGTGTTTATCACTCCACTGAGCTCTGTCACTGTTCTCCCTGCTCCCAGCAGAGAATGTTCATGCCTTTCTCTGGAAGGTGTTGCCTGCAAACCTCAGAGCCTCAGGTGAGCAGCCTCACCTGGCAGAGCCCTTGGATGGAAGGGAGGAAGGGAGGGAGGGAGAGGGTGCATCTCCTTGTGTTTGGTTATTTTAAGAAGTTACTGCAGAACGTGCAAAGCAAAACACATAACCAGGAGCAATCACCTCTGCTGCTGCCAGACAACGTCTTCCACTGAGGGATGTCTCCACAGGATCTCTCTGTGTGTTGCACAGTTTTCCACAGGTATTTGTAGAAGTGACATGAATTTGCTGACACAAAAGTTCACAACAAGGTGTGTAAATCGATTTAGGGATCACTGAAATGTCAGCTGAGTCAGGTATAACAAAAAGCATGTTTCCTGCAATGCAATTAATGTTTGGTATTGACAGGTATCTGAAAGTAAATTATCCAGATTATTTCCACTCTATGCTAAAATACTGATAATTTAATTAAATTATGTTAGTAGAACTATTGCAGTAGTTTTGACATAAATTCTTTTTTTTTTTTTGGGAAATAAAGTTTTGGTGGATTGAGCACAGAGAGGTAGTGGGACTTCCTCAATGACATCATATTATATAGAGATGTTCCCCCTGCCTAGACTTAGGGACAAGTGGAAAGCAAAGGATATTTTCTGAATCTCCTGAAAATCTTTAACACTTTCTGAAACAGTCACCTTGATTTGAGATGCAAGTCCAGGCTGTTCACTGTGAGGGACTCTCTGAAACTGGACTGGTTCAGCCATAAGTGAACTGTAGAGAGAGACTTCAGGCATTTATAGTTTTCAAGTATTTATGTTCTTTTGCACTTGCAAGGAATCTGTAATTTTCTTATTGCACT
>NW_005054431.1:1830637-1832863 GCF_000277835.1 Geospiza fortis | reverse complement strand
TGAAATTAATTAAAAGTGTTTTTTCAGGTGTTATAAAATAAGGTTGTTTTTATTTAAAACACTTGTAGGTGCCCCTAGTAACAATAATGAAAAATACTTCTGGTGTTAATGGAATTTTTAACCTTTTTATTTTTCAAGTAGTCAGTTTCTATAACTTTGCAATGTGCTGTAGGAAGAAGGATGATTCTTGGGAAAGAAGGGATTGGAGAATACAACACACAGGAAATTTCAAATGCACAATCAGCAATAAGGAAGTAGAAATCAGTGTTGGGTTTTCTGAATCATAATAATCCCAATATCTAGGGTAAATTAAAACTCAAGGGTGTACCATGAAGATTACTAGATATAATTATCTCACTCTTATGTAACACCAAATAAAAGTTCCAGTCAAGTGCTGAGCTTTTCCCTCTGCCTACATTTTGAGTTATTCCTCTTTGCATTTTGCTCTCTGCAGAATGCTGTAGGAATTGAGTTTTTTTGTCCTGGTTTAAGCCAGCCTACCCACAAAGTGCCTTGCCAGGGAGTGATGCAGCTGGTTATTCGGATTTTTTGTCCCCAGATGGATGTCAAAATAATTAAGGTCTAATAATGCAAGGTACAGACCACCAAGGTGCTGCGAGCAGCCTTCCCAAGAACATTCCCAGGGAGACAGGACAGTGTCCCTGGTGTTCGGAAAATCAATCCACAAACAGCAGAGGTTTATGTCCAAAAAGGAGACACAGGAGTCCTTTGACTTTATTCCAATCAAGGCAGAGGCCATGGGGCATTCCCTGGGGTCTCTCACATTTTTGGAGGATGCAGCCTCCTTTTTATCCCAATTTCCCAGCCACATTTCCCTTCTCTCTTTCCCCATTTCTGAGGTACTTGAGAGGTTCAGACTTCCCAGAGCACCTGATCCCAAAGATTTCCCTCTAATGTACAACCCTCCCTTTCAATTTTTAATTCTTATGGAATTTAGGGGTTTTCCTTCCCCACTGTTTCTTTCACCTTTCAATGCCTAATTTCATTTATCAGCCAACCCAAAGCTATTTGTAAAAGCAAATCTCTTTTTCCATTCATGAATCAGTGGAATCCTTCCCATTGTTTCTTTTCTCTCCCAGCACTGGTTTTATCCCCCAGCAGACCCACAGCTTGTCTGGAAAGACAAATCCACCATTCCTCTCACTGGGACCATGCTGCTGCCCACAGCTCTGTCCCCCTTGGTGCTCTGTGCCCGCCCTGAGCTCACCTCACCTCGCTGAGAGGTGTCTCTGCACAAATTGAGACGCTGCCTCTATTTGCAGTACTTTGCCTAAGCAAAGGCTCTATTAATGCAATTAAGTAGCTATGTTAAATGAGCTGATCTTCTAGGTAAGTTCCTATTCTTAATAGCTCCCACATAGGAAAAGAAAACTTCGCTAATCCCTTAATTAAATTGCAAACTAAATCTGTGTAAGCCTTTTGACACATTTTTTTGAGAAGCAATTAAGGCTTAGAAGGGATCTGCGGCTGATGATACCTTTGGTCTGTCCCACACGGCATCAGGCAGCTTTCCTTCCCCCCTTTTCCCCAGCAGCAAGACAAAAATCTCCACCTGATTTCCCCAGGATTTACCTTTCCTCCCCTTTGTAACTGTTACAACAAATTTTGTTTTCTGTTCTTCACTTCCAGTGCTGTGCGCTACACATACCTCATCTAGAATTGCCTTTTTCTTCCTCATGATAAAAAAAGAGGCTGTTCAACAGAAAATAGATAATTTTTTAAAAGCCCTATATCCTGTAATTTAAAGGATTTCAATTTAAACTTTATATAAATTACAAATAAATGCAAACTTTCCCCTCTAGAGCAGCTCCTTGCAGCTAAGGGGAATCCCTCTCCTTCAGTGGAGGCTCCAGCAGTGCTCTGGAGTTTACATTCCCCACTCTTTGGTGTGAATCTGGGACGTTCCCCGTGGTGCTGTGTGCTCTGCATTCTGCTCTGCCCAGGGCGGGCACAGCCCCTCGTGGCTCACAGCAGGAGCTGAATCTTCAAAATGATGAATCCCTTAAAGTGTGCCCAGGACTGCAGCAAGGGTCTGTCTGTTAGAAGTCCCTGTTATTTATTTCTCTTGTGTTTCACCGAATCTCAGCTGACATCCTCTGTGCTGCTGTTTGAAATTATTTGTTAAATAATGAAATATTAAATGTTACACATTTAATAATTTCTGTCTGCTGTATTTTTGAACTGCAGGCAAGAGAACAACCAGGA
>NW_005054431.1:1823885-1830394 GCF_000277835.1 Geospiza fortis | reverse complement strand
TCACCACGGTATTGCAATAAAACAATAATAATCTCACATTTTTTCAAATGAAAATAATTTGGCATATTTTCAAATCTGTCTCTCCTGGTTTCTCAGGTTTAGGTCCCCAGAGTTTTGAGACAAGCTCACAGCAAGTATCCAGTGCTCTGTGTGAGTTTCCCTGAGCTCAGCAGATCTCTGTGGTCACCATCAGGGATTTCAATTCTCCCCTTTTCTCTCCTGTGCCAGTTTCTTTCTGCATCAGTGACAGCTGCCCTGCCAGGCACTGCAGGAGCTGGGCACAGCACTTGGGCTGGGGCTGCAAGTGAGGAAATGGAGCTTCTGACAGGACCCGAGGCTACACAGCCTTTCCTTTGCTGGCAGCACGAGGCAGCAGTGTCAGAAGAGTTTATAATGCTCACAACAGGGAGTGCAGAGGAATTATTTGCAAGAGCAAATCCTGGCCCTGCACCAGTGCCAAAGTGGTTTTGTCACACACGGGTTATGAGCTACACAGCGTGCTCCTGTGAGTGCTGGCCTTAAGGTTCACAGGCTGTTGGAAAGGAAGTTATGGACTGAACTGCACTGAAAAGTGCATTTTTTGTTGACTGGCCTTGCTCTTTTTTCAGCATCCAAGGGCTGTACATGGTGCACACACCTTCTGAGTGTCCCAGGACAAGCCCTTGACTCACTTCAGCTCCACTCCTTCTTACACTCACAAAGAAATTCATGCTTGGCTAGTCAGGCCTCTACACGATTTGGAATTTAGTTTTGTACGATTGGAAGAGATTGTCCAAAAGTAAGCGGGATCCTAAGTGAAGTGAGGGTAGAGTCACGTTTATGAGCCGTGGAACATTTTCAGCTGTTTTACTGAAAACAAAGCCATGAGAACTGGAGCTGGCGTGGCAGCTCTGAGGGCTCTGTCCCACAGATGGGGCTGGGCATTTCCAGCCTGTCAGGGCTCTGAGCCTGTGCTCCCCAGGGTGCTGTGGGTCACAGCCCCTGCTCCCCGGGCAGGGGGGCACCTGGTCACACAAATGTGAGCTTTCATATCCTCCAGACTCTGTACTGCATTGGTAAATATCTCTGAACTCCATATAAATTGTCAGCAGCTCTCCTCACAGCTCAGTCCCACAGAACAATCCTTGTCCAGCCCCAGAACCAAGGGCACCGCTGCAGCTTCAGCCCAGAAAGTGCAAACAGCAGGGAATGGAGGAGAGCAACCTGGGAGGGTGGGACTGCAGAACCTGGAGCTGGAAGTGGACACTGAACCCCAGTATGGAAATGGACCAGAACTTATAAAAGCATGAAAACGCGTGATTCAGGGTCCATCTTGGGTCTGTCTTGGGTGGAACCACAGCCAGGCTCTTGTACTGCCCAAGGTGTGTCCTTTCAAGGCCTTTTAATAAACCCCCACTTTATTCCTTTAACTCTGTCTAGCCCCTGCTCTAGGCAGCCTCTCCAGGCAGCACATCTGGGTTTGAAAAGCCAGGTGTCTGCTAAGGAAGGCTGGAACCTCCCCTGAAATGGAAAATGCAAACCCCCTGACTCTGAATTATTGTAATTTTGAAAGGAAGAAAATTGTAAAAATAAATTAATTAATTAATTAATTAATTAAATAAAATAAAATAAACAATGCAGTAATACAAAACAACAGTGTCAGAGCCAGAACAGGCCCTGTCCCCCTGTGTGTCAGGGGGTGGCACAGCCCCATCCCATGGGGGCTCAGCCCTCCTGCAGTGCCAGCTGTGCTGCTGCTGGAGCAGGGATCCTGCACAAGGGGGGAGTTTTCCTCTGCAGCTCCAGGGCTGCTGCAGATGGGCCTGGGCTCCCTCTGGCAATGCAGGGCAGCAGAAAGCTGCTCCTCTGGCAATGCAGGGGGCAAAGGCTGCTGTGCTGCTCCAGGCTCAGATTGGATCCAGGTAGGAATGCTTGGCTCCTCCCCTGGGCGCAGCATCTCCCCATGGGATGCTGGAATTGGATCAGCCCTGCAGGGACACTCAGTGGCCATGGACAGAAGGTAATTAATAATTAATGGCCCATGGACAGCAGAGATCTCCTGGAGGGAGGATTGGCTGTGGCAGAGATGAAGAACACTGCCCCACCTGTTTTTAACAGATGGTGGTAGAATACATCTGGTTTCATCTTGCACTGCAACCTAAGACATCCCCTCGTGATCACACCAACCCTGTGGTCACACCCCCCATGTGGTCACACCACCCTCATGGTCACAGCAAGCCCAGCACTGCCCTCGCCTCCCTGCCAGCCCTGGAGCCTCTCCTGGCCATGTCCCGGCTGTCCTGCGGAGCTGCTCCTGAGCTGGGGGGGATCCTGGGGTGGGAATGCACCCAGTGAGCCCCAGGAGCTGCTGGGGAGGGCTCTGAGCCCCCTGCTCTGGGACACCAGCGCCTGAACCCCAGCAGCCGTGGGGATGGGGCTGAGGGGAGCAGCCAGGGGCTGGGGAAGGCTCAGCTCTGCCCGTGGTGGCTGGGCTGGGTCAGGAACCCTCCCTGGGGTGAGCTCTGTCTGAGGGAGCAGAGGTGTGTGTGGGTCAGGGGGGGGCAGCTCTGTCTGAGGGAGCAGAGGTGTGTGTGGGTCAGGGGTGTGCTGCTCACACACACCCGCACCTGCCAGGAGAGACCACTGTGAGCAGACATTGTTCTGGCTGAGTTAGAGCCTCTCTAGGGCAGCCATGTGAAAATTCCCGTTGGGTTTGAGAGGAATGGTGGATTTGTCTTTCCAGACAAACTGTGGGTCTGCTGGTGGATAAAACCAGCACTGAGAGAGAAAAGAAACAATGGGAAGGATTCCACAGACTGATGAATGGGAAAAGAGATTTGCTTTTACAAATAAACTTTAGGTTTGCTGAGAAATGAAATTAGACATTGAAAGGTGAAAGAAACAGTGGGGAAGAAAAACCCCTAAATTCCATAAGAATTAAAAATGAAAATGGAGGGTTGTACATTAGAGGGAAATCTTTGGGATCAGCTGCTCTGGGAAGTCTGAACCTCTCAAGTGCCTCAGACATGGGGAAAGAGAGAAGGGAAATGTGGCTGGGAAATTGGGATAAAAAGGAGGCTGCATCCTCCAAAAATGTGAGAGACCCCAGGGAATGCCCCATGGCCTGTGCCTTGATTGGAATAAAGTCAAAGGACTCCTCTGTCTCCTTTTTGGACACAAATCTCTGCTGTTTGTGGGTTACTTTTCCTAACAGATTGGATCCCTGGGAATGTTCCAGGCCAGGCTGGATGGGGCTGTAGCAGCCAGGGGCAGTGGGAGGTGTCCCTGCCATGGCAGGGGCAGCAGGGGATGGGCTCTAGGGTCCCTTCAGCCTACACTGTTCTGGGACTGATTCTCAGGCTCACTTGGGAAGATGCAGCTAGCATCAGCCTGGATGTTCTAACTTCCAGCAGCTGATTGTACCTGAGCCTCTTACCCAAGAGTAATCTACCAACAGCAAATCTCACTGAGAGACAGCTTGTCTATTTTGATTCCTCCCAAGGCTTTTTTTTCCCTTCCCCACATTCACCAGAAATTCATATTGTGCTGTAAACAAAATGTAGTTCAAGGATTTTTAAATTTTTTTTTTGTCTGAATGGAAGGCCATCTGATGCTATGTGCAAAGCGAAAGCTTTCAAGAGGACAATTCATTACAGCCTCTGTAGAAAACACAAAACTAATTCATGCAGCCCTCAGCTGAGGGTTGTTTATGTGCTGCAGCAGTGAACTGCTGGCAGAAACCTTCACCTCACACACAAATAGGAGGCAACAGTCTGTCAGTCATGTCCTTTAGGAACAGACATTGTTTGGGTAGCATCGGCATCAGTTTCACATTTGTGCAGTGCTGTCAAGGTAAATCCTTCTGAGAGGCAGGGAATGAGAGTTTTAACATTGCTGTGGGCAGCAGCCTTGCCCACTGCTCCCAGCCCCGGGCTGGGAAAATCCAAATTTTGCCCTGGGGATTGCTCCTGGCTGCTCCTTCAGCTCCCAGAGAGGCAGGGCAGGTGTGATGTGGGAACCCAGCACATCCCTCTGGCTGTCCTGGATGGCCAGGACCCCTGCCAGGGGTTCAGAGACCCTGGCACAGAACCCAAAACACCTGTGGTTTTGATTATGACCCATGGAGCAAATTACCAACCCTAGATTAAGATCTGCAAGCCATGACAGTTTAGGTAGAATAATAGTGAATTTATCACGGGGTGGAAAAGAAGAGTTTGGGGTTTTTAGAATGGAAGTTCAGGAGACAAGACGGAGGAATCTGGGCATGTCCAGCCTTTCTCCTTCTTCTTCTTGGCCTCCATCCTCTGGGTGATGGTGGCACTTTTGGATTGGTTTAGAGTAGAAGCTCACTGTCTAACACAGGTGACAGGTATTGGGAAGTCACTGTAAATATTGTACATGTAGTTTTCAGTATAAGACATAGCACCACCCCGGGGCAGGCAGAGTGCCTCTGACCGCCCTGCTGAGCGGACCTGGGCAGGACAGGAGAAAGAATTTTATAGATAAGGAACAATAAACAACCAAAAATGAAGAGTTCTGACTCCTTCTTCAACAGCCAGGCTGTGAAAAGAGACTTTTAACATTCTCTGGGTCGCAGTGATCCGAAAGACCCCGAGAGTGTGATGCAGGGGACAGGGCAGGGATGCTCAGTGTTTGGGCGCTGTTTGGGATGTGCCTCATGAGGAGCACAGGGGCAGCTCCTGGTGAGCACAGAGAGGAGTCAGGCACTGCCTCTAGCCAGAGCCAGCCTGCAAGAAAACCCTGCACCACACAGGCCTTGCCTGCCTCATTGCTCCTCATCACTTCTCATGTGCTGAGTGATAAACAGCAGGACAGGATTGGCCAAAGCACATGTTTTAGGCCAAAAATGCCCTCTGCCCACAGAGCAGGACATGGGAGGAGAAAATGTCCAAACGTGCCCTTAGGTCCTTGGGTATCTGCTCTTGGACTCACAAAATCCCAGAAGGGTTTGGGTTGGGAGGGACATTAAATCCCACCCAGTGTCACCCTGCCATGGCAGGGACACCTCCCACTGTGCCAGTGGGCAGCCTGGCCTTGGGCACTGCCAGGGATGCAGGGGCAGCCCCAGCTGCTCTGGGCACCCTGTGCCAGGGCCTGCTCACCCTGCCAGGGAACAATTCCTCATTGCCAAGATCCCAGCCAGCCCTGCCCTCTGGCACTGGCAGCCATTCCCTGGCTGCTGTCCCTGCAGGCCTTGTCCCCAGCCCCTCTCCAGCTCTCCTGGAGCCCCTCTGGGCCTCTCAGGTGCCCCTGGAACTTCGCCAGGCTGAACAATTCCTCTCTCTGCCTCTAAGTTCCCCTCTCCACAGGTAACTCTTCCTCTGCCAGCCGGTCCAGGAGTACTGTGTGCACAGTCTGACAGCCCAGACACCCCACAGCTGCCTCCAAAAGCAGCTCTGCTCTTCCCCCAGACCAGTCACAGGTGGGGAACGTCATGTGTGGCATGTTAGCAGAAACCTCAGGTCTCCCTCCCTGCCTTCAGATCCTGCCTTTTCTCTCTCTTTTTGAACTTATTTCTGGTTAGTTCTGAGGGCTGTGACACTCAGAGGCACAGGGAATTCCCAAACCCTTCCTCAGGCTGCATCCTCCAAAAATGTGAGAGACCCCAGGGGAATGCTCCATGGCCTCTCCCTTTATTGGAATAAAGTCAAAGGACTCCTGTGTCTCCTTTTTGGACATAAACCTCTGGTGTTTGTGGGTTAATTTTCCTAACAGATTGGATTCCTGGAAATGTTCCAGGCTAGGCTGGAGGGGCTGGGAGCAGCCTGGGGCAGTGGGAGGTGTCCCTGCTGGAGCAGGACCCTCCCTGTGGTGCAGGGGTTCTGACAGGAGTCCTTGCTACCTGGCAAGGAATCTCTGTGCTGATAGCAGTGCGTGAAAATGGACCAAAGAATGTGGAGGAAATCCTGCAGGGGCTGCAAACCAGCTGTATGCTGAGGCTGTGAGGTGGGACAGGCTCCTGTGCTCCCGCTGAAGCATCTCCCTGGTGTGAGCAGGAGTGTTGGGAATGACCACCCCACGCCCCTGGTGACCCCTTGGACACCAGCTCTGGGTGACTGTCCTGGTTCAGGGCAAATTTGGGAGAGAACCCCCAAAGGCCTCCTCTAGGAAAGCAAATTCAATCAGACCCTCCCCCAACTGGTTCGGGAGAAAATAGCACCTTGGAGAAAAGTGGGAAAAAACTGTTTATTAAACAATAAAACCTCTTGTTGCTCCAAAAGAGATGACAAACTGAGAAAGTCCCTCCCCGGGTTGTAGCTGAGCTTACTCAGGCTCTTATCTGTCCCTCCGGTGCTGGAAATGCCGCGGCCCAGGCCCGGCCCGGCCTAGTGGGCCCCACAGGTGTGAGCTGCCAATGCTCTTCTGGTGTTCAGGCCACAGCAGGTCTAAACAGGTCCAAAGAAAAGGGGAAAAACCACAGTCCAGGGAACGTCTTTGCCTCAGCCAGCTAAAACTAACTAAAAGCAAAGGAGAGCTCTCTGTCCTGCTGTCTGTCCATCCACAGACAG
>NW_005054431.1:1805826-1823761 GCF_000277835.1 Geospiza fortis | reverse complement strand
CCCACCCAGGGCTGCCCAGCGGGTGCTGTGCCGCCAGGGCCTCTGCAGGGCTCCCGCACAGCCAGCTCCTGGCAGGGCACCGGTACTGGGAGGGTGCCAGGAGCCAGGGCATCCCTCTGTCTGTCCTGGATGGCCCAGACCCTGCCAGGGGGCTCACAGACCCTGGCACAGAGCCCAGAATGCCCCTGTGGGTTTGATTGTGACCCATGGAGCAAGTTACCAACCCTAGATGAAGATCTGCAAGCCACGACAGTTTAAGTAGAATAATAGTGAATTTATCACAGGGTGAAAAAATAGATTTTAGAGTTTCTGGTATGGGGGTTCAGCGGGCAAGATGGAGGAATCTGGGCATGTCCAGCCTTTCTCCTTCTTCTTCTTGGCCTCCATCTTCTGGGTGATGTTGGCACTTTTGGATTGGTTTAGAGCAGAAGCTCACTGTCTAACATAGGTGACAGGTACTGGGAAGTAACTGTAAATATTATGCATGTAGTTTTTAGTATAAAAAGATAACACCTCCCCGGGGCAGGCAGAGTGCCTCTGTCTGTCCTGCTGAGCAGACCTGGGCAGGACAGGAGAAAGAATTTTATAGATAAGGAACAATAAACAACCTTGAGACTGAGAAATGAAGAGGTCTGACTCCTTCAACAGCCGGGCTGTGAAAAGAGACTTTCTAACTTATCTTAGGGTCACTGTGAGCAGCTAGAGATGCTGAGAGGAGGGGACCAGGGTGTTCCTGAGCCCTGCAGGGCTGGGGGCACAGGGGCTGCTGGTGCTGCCTCACTGCCTGGACAGCCAGGGCTGCTGCTCAGCTCTGCTGCAGAGAAATTCATGACAAACCCATGGTCTCGTGGCTTCACATGAGGAAAAAGGTGCTATTGTGTACATGTGGGATAAGGGATAGCTCATTTGGGTTCTAATTTGCATAATTAGAGGCATCATTTGTTTTTTCTTAGCCATACATAGAGACTGTTATTCATGCTGTTACAGCTATGAGCGAGATAAAGCCTGTCTCTGCTCCCACACCTTAAAAACCATCAATTTTGTGCATTTTGGGGAATGAGGTCAGTTCTGTGGGTTCTGGGAGTGGTGAGGGCAGGGAGCAGCTCCTCAAGGCAATGTGAATGGCATCAGTTCTTACCTGCCCCCCCTTCATCACCTGGGCCTGGTTCCCTGGCTGTGCTCCATGCGCCATGGGATGGCACCCAGGATTATCTGCTCCATGGTGAGTTTTATGCAAGCACACTTGACTGCAACAGAAACTTTTCCTCCTAAGGGTTTAGATAACACCTGCACCAGAGGAAGGAAGGAGGGGCACTTCTTGCATTTGTTGAGCAAGGAAGTAAATCCTTTGCTGCTGTTTCCTCGTTATCATTTAAAACATTCTAAAATGACCAGCCTTTAAGTCCTTTGCTTCAGCAACTGCTACTGATCCCCCTAAAAGCAGGATTTAATTCCAAATGCCACCAGTCACTTCTGTTGGGGGTCATCCCCACCACACCTTCTCCAGTAATTAGGCCAAAAATTATATTAGCCTTTCCAAGTTGCTAATTACCAATTTTCTAGACCTGTGAGCTCGGGAAGGTGTGGAGCAGGAAAAGCTCATGGAGAGGAAAAGGCTCCAGGCTGGGCAGGAATCACCAACAGCTGCCCAGGCCAGGGGAAGAGGCTCATGTGAAATCCTGAAGTTAAAAATCCAGGCTGGTGCCAGTAGCACCTTCCTTAACAAGGAGGCTGAGAATCCCAGAGTGGTTTGGGCTCCGTGAAAAATGCGTATTTTATGACTGGCTTTTGGCAAAATGAATATTATATGTGTTTATTAAAATCTTCATTTTAATATTATTTATTTGATTTTTAATGTGATTTATATGATATTTGATTTTAAATTTATTTGATATTATATGTGTTTATTATAATATTAATTTTAATATTATATATTAAAATGAATATTATATATGTTATGTTAGGAAGTTTTGCTGTATTAATTCTCTTAAGTAGTGTGTTAAATATAGTTGTAGGCTATAACAAAATGTTAAAATAGAAACTATGCTATGTAGGATACTTTTTTAAAGAAAGGACTCTCACTGAGATAGCAGCCACAGGACACCTGAATCTTTCAGAGAAAGAGAATTTATTGCCCCATTATCAGGAGAAATGAACTTCTTCTTGCCTTGCTCAGCCCTGAAGAGCTGCCAGGGTTAAGAGGAAGAAGCTGACACTGCCCAGACAGAATCCTGTGTTTGAATGGAATTTGTGCATCATGGATGAGGTGTATGAATATGCAGCAGGCTGTTGCTTTTAAGGGTTAATCCTCTGTTGGCGTGAGTCCTTTTTCGGGCTTATTTTGCCCAGAAAAGGTACCTGGACCATCTGTAACTCTTTGTTTTTATTGTCTCATATTGTCCTAATTCAAATTGTCCAAATTATTATTACTCTAATTGTATTACTATTTCTATAACCATTTTATTGCTATTAAACTTTTAAAACTTTAAAAGCAAGTGATTGGCGTTTTTCACAGCTCATTCCAGGGCAGGGACACCTTCCACAGGGAGAGCAGGAGTCGTGGGTGGTTCTGGGGAATTCTCTGGTTTTGGGTAATTTTTGCCAGCATGTGAGAGGAAGCTTTTGTAGGAGAGAGGCAAATTGATGTAAGGTAGTGCTCTGGATTGTGATTTTTGGAAGAGCACACTGCTACCTTTCCTGCAGAATTGTATTTGTGAATCAAAAGCGCAGATAAAATCAGTAACAAGGGAAACACTGAATAGTGGAAAGGAGGGCTGGAGGCAAGCTCAGTGTAAATAGAGTGCAGCACTCATGGAGGGAAATTTCTGTAGGAAATGAAAGATGAAAATAAACTTTCACAACACAGTACAAGTACTTCTGCAGGAATATACATTGATTTTTTCCCCACTTTTTTGATTTTTACTTTTGCATAGCTTTATTTCTCAGATTTTCAGACCGCAAATCAACATTTTCTCAATTAACAAATCAGCTTGTTTGACTGGCCCAGATGATTCACAGGTGGATTACTTCAACAAAAGACACAGAGATTGAGTATAAGGACACAAATGAAAAAAACAACCGTGTTTCTCCTGGTTTGAAAGCAGAATCTTTTACTGAGCCATGCTGTGTGTGTGGTACTTCACAGAAAATAAAGGGATATTAACTTATCTTTTCAGCATATGGAAGCCATAGGTTCTCATAACTCAGCTAAAGTTGGTTAAGAACTGAAACCAACCAATGCAATACCATCTCAAGGGTTTCAAGATGAGTTTTTAATGCATTCTGCAAACAGAATCATGTTGATTTCTTTCAGAAACAATGAAAAAAATCCATCTACTGCTGCTAATAAAATCACACTATGTCTCACTACAGTTACGGGCTGCAAATTGTATTTATTTTTCACAAAACAAATTATATTATGTCAGGCTGCTGGAGTGAACAATAGTTATTGTTGGGAAATAGGTTCAGATAAGTTGTACAAGCTACACTTCCTGCCTTAAGAGTTTCCCAAATTGAAATTGCAGGTTGTGGCCTGGGGACAGGGTGTACCCTGAGCTCTGCAGGCTCCTCAGTCCTGGCAGCTTTCCTTGGGGTCCATGGGGTGTGAAATAATTAACACAGCAGCCCAAGTCTTTCCTTATTTCATGAATCCCCGGCCGGGGTCTGTGTACAAATCCCAAACAGGACAGGACTGCAGGGAAGGTGCCTTGAGCTGTTTGATTTTCCAGCATCACTCTCATTCCATGGTGATCACAGGGGGAAGCTGCCAGCAGCTCACATCCCAGGCAGCAGACACAGAACTCAATGGCACAACTCACTTGATGAGTTTTTTGCCCAATCACACAAAGCAAAAGCACACTGACAGTATTTATATCTGTACAGTATCTATTCTATATTGACAGTAGTTCTGTCCAACCACTGTAAGCACAGGTACCTGTGGTTAAACAATGCTTGCTTATTTCAAATACAATACCTGCTTGTGAGCCTTCAAACACAATACACAGAGCTCCATTATTAAGCTTTAACCTTCCTAATATCTTGCTAGATAAACTTTCTGTAGCTTGGAGAGTTATTCTAGACAAGCATTAATACACAGCCCATTGCTCTATTTGTCCTTTTCTACAGTTTACATAATTTTTCTGCTGACCAATCTCATGGCTGGTGCTTAGCTCCAATCCCAGTTCTGCTGTCTCTGAGGCCTGCCTTTTGCAGCTTTCCCAAAACCCTCTGATTTTGTGGCTTCTCACACATGGGGTGTGAAATATTTAGACGGCAGCCCAAGCCTTCCCTTATTTCATGAATAAAGCACATCAGCAGCCAGGTTTTCCTTTCTCCCCATCTGGCTGACCCAGCACAGCCACAGGGACAGAGAGCAAAGTTTTCAGAGTTTCCAGGGGGTAAAACTCAATTTCCATGAGCATCTCCCGCGTGAAAGTGTCCCGGGGGCAGCTGGAGGGAAGGGCTGCAGGAGGAGCCCAGCCACAGGGCTCAGCTGCCTGGAGCACTTACCCAGACCTTGCTGATGTGCTCAGGGAATTCCCCCCAGGGAATGAGGAAGAGGAGCTGTTGGAGCGTCTGGCTGCTCTTCCCATGCAGTTTCCAGCTGTCAGGAGTGTCCCTGCAGCACTGCTGGGCTGCAAGGAGCAGACAGAAATTATTTGGGATCCTTTCACATCCCCTCCCTGTGTTCACCTCCCCTCTGCTGCCTGAAACCTGCTGGAGAAAAAATGGCACAAAATATTCTGGCATCATCTTCCACCTCTTCAGTGCCCGAGGTCCCTTTCCTCATTCATTTTCCCTTCTCAGGCAGGTAACGAGATGAACAAAAAAAGTTTAGTTTTTTTCTTCTGCATCCATTTATCAAATTGTATGTAGGATGCATTGGCCATTGCTCTGTATGTCCAGGAAGGCATTTTAATCAATTAATAAATAAATACGGCTCCTGAAGTAAGATTAATTAACTACAACAACTGTTAACTGATTTTCCTTGCTGTTCAAAGTCACCTTTATTATTAATGGCAAAAGAAGGCCACCTATAAGCACCCTGTCACTCTGACTGTGATTTGACTATTCCTACATGAGAAATAAGCACTAAAATGGTGTTACAGAAATGCTGACTTTCTCCTGGAAAATAGGAGTCTGAGGCATGTCAATAAGGTTTTTAGAACTGATATTTGGCAGTGACGTTTTGTTGGCAATTGATGCAAGGAAGGTTTCGTTTCATGAAATGCATTTATGTCCTTTCAGAAATAAGTTAATATCCCCAAAACTGAATCATGGAATCACAGAATGGTTTTGGTTGGAAGGGACCTTAAAGGGCATGAATTTCAAACATGCTGCTGTGGGATCCCACCCACTGCACACGAGATTTTGGGAGGTTTTGCTGCAATTTGGACACTCTAACAGCAGCTTGTCCTGTCACCAGGCTGGATGAAGAGCCAGAGCTCCTCATCCTCACCACTGAACCTGAGCTGGGAGCCAGGGCTGCTGTGGGCAGGGAAGGAGAGCTGGGAGCTGGGGTGAATCCCTGCAGATCCAGCACATCCCAGGGCTGGGCAGCCTCCTGCAGGGCCCAGCAAAGTGGGGACTTTGGAGCCCACTGTGGGCCCCTGTGGGAGGAATGGTGGATTTGTCTTTACAGACAAGCTGTGGGTCTGCTGGGGGATAAAACCAGCACTGGGAGAGAAAAGAAACAATGGGAAGGATTCCACTGATTGATGAATGGAAAAAGATATTTGCTTTTACAAATAAACTTTAGTTTGGATGATAAATGAAATTAGACATTGAAAGGTGAAAGAAACAGTGGGGAAGAAAAAACACTAAATTCCATAAAAATTAAAAATGAAAAGGGAGGGTTGTACATTAGAGGGGAATCTTTGGGGTCAGGTGTTCTGGGAAGTCTGAACCTCTCAAGTGCCTCAGAAATGGGGAAAGAGAGAAGGGAAATGTGGCTGGGAAATTGGGATAAAAAGGAGGCTGCATCCTCCAAAAATGTGAGAGACCCCAGGGAATGCCCCATGGCCTCTGCCTTGATTGGAATAAAGTCAAAGGACTCCTGTGTCTCCTTTTTGGACATAAACCTCTGCTGTTTGTGGGTTGATTTTGCTGACACTGCTTCAGCTTGGCTGGGAGGAGCTGGCTAAATAAGAGGGACAGAAGCTGTGGAACTAGCCAGAAAATAAAGACTTTACTAGTGAAAATAACAAACGTGGTGCAGGTAGAGAAGCCAGGCTCTAAGGACCCCTGGGTGGGGCAAGCACAGCCAGGTACAGGGGCACAGACCCAATCTGAAAGGGGAACTCAAACACGACCTTATAAGAAAAAGGTCTTGACCAACAGTGAAGGAAAAGAGGAAACCCGATCAAATTTAGGAAGGTTCTGTTATCAGGACTGGCTCCCAGAATGGTTTTTGTGGTGGCCTGGTCAGGTGTCCCCTCCCCTCAGTGCCTGCCTGCCATGGTTTATGGCCAAATCCCTCTGTGAAAGCATCTGGGGCAAAAACCTCATCAGGGTGAGATCCCACAGGAAAATCCTGAGCAGGAAAGGCACGGAGCATGCAGTGCTGCACAGCCCTGGGCTGTGCCAGGGGAAAACTCCTACAGGTGAGCGGGGCTGGGCACTCACAGAGATGGTGTGCAGCTCCTGGGGGAAACCCACAGCCCTGCAGCCCCTGAGCCTGCACAGAGGCTGCAGTGCTGCTGCTGGGGTGAGCTCCTCTGCTCCTGCCAGGCTTGTTCCAGGCTGGTTTGAGATTTCACACACACAGCATTGCATCATGAATGGTATTCCTGGGTTTTAGCCACTCTGTGATTTCAGGAGTCAGGGAGGATTGCTGTCCTGCTGTCCTGTAAGACCCTTCCTCTAAGGCTCGAGGCTGTGAGTGATTTTTTTTTTTTATTATTTTTTTGGTCATAAGATACAAAACCATTTGGAATGGTTTAAGGACAAAAAGATCAGAGAGGTGTTGGTGTTTGTGGGACATGAATTTGCTGTCATGTATCTCCTGTGTCTCGACATAAACAATAAAACTGCTGCCTGAACCTTTTCAGCTCGAGCTTCACCCCAGGTGAGGAGTGAGCAGCAGAGGTGTTGGGGTGCTGGTTTTTGAGGTGTCTGTTTTCTGAGATCTCTGTCTTTTGAGTTGTCTGTTTTTGGGGTCGATTTTTGAGGTGTCTGGTTTTTGGGATGCCTGTTTTTGAGGTGTCTGGTTTTGGGGGTCTCTGTTTTTTCTGTTTTTTGGGGTGTCTGTTTTTTGTGATACCTGTTTTCTGAGGTGTGTGTTTTTTGGGGTGTCTATTTTTTCGGATATCTGTTTTTTCGGATGTCTGTTTTTTGGGATGCCTGCTTTTGGGATGCCTGTTTTTGGGATGTCTGTTTTTTGGGGTGTCTGTTTTTTCGGATGTCTGTTTTTTGGGATGCCTGCTTTTGGGATGCCTGTTTTTGGGATGTCTGTTTTTTGGGATGCCTGTTTTTGGGATCTCTGTTTTTTGGGATGCCTGTTTTTGGGATGTCTGTTTTGCTGCTGGATTTGGTGCCTCGAGCCCCAGGGCAGCCCTGGGATCTCGGGGTGGCCGAGGCTGTGCAGGTCCTGTGGCCCCCGGTGCCACCACCCCCTGCCCCAGGGCCCTGGGGCTGTGACAGGCGCGGTGACACCACAGCCACGCTGCCCGAAATTATTCCTCCCTAACCAGTTCTTATTTTGAGCGTATGATTGTTTTTACCACCAGCTGTGTTTGGCCTGAACTTCCAATATAATTGATTGTAATGAAAGATGTGTTTGGGGAATAAACTCTTGTTTGTAATGCAAATAGATTCATACTTCTGCTCTTATTTTTTTTTTTTTTTTAACTTTAATCTGGGTAGAGGAGCACTGCAGGAAACCTGTGTGTTTTGTTAGATTAATTAAGAAGATAAGCTGAGAAAAGCGTGTTTTACCAGTAGCAGAATTAACAAGCACTTTGAGATTTTATTTTCCTGATTGTTTTCTTTACAAAGTGTCTTGCTCCATATGGGAAGAAAGCAGCAGAGAGGATGGCAAGAGTGAATATTACTGAGAAATCCAAATTAAAGCAGCATAAGTTTGTTTCAGGCTTTTCCACTGAACTTCTTTACCCAACTCTTTTTCTTGACTGTTCCTCAGTTGTGCTTGTACTTCTAATTTTAACTGCTATTCTGATGCATATATGTTAATAGACTTATATAATTCATAGGGTACATCCCTGCTAGGCTGACAAGGCACAGCTCAGGGCTCTGCTGAAGCAGGAGCAATAATAATCCAAGACAACAGAGCACAGAAATGGTGCAGAGGAATGAAATCAGAACAATAGTTCTTATATAAATTATATATATTTCATCTATATTTCATACCCGTTTTTATGTAATACTCAGTTTCAGTCATATCTGATGGCTCTAATTTTAGGCAATTAAGATCTTTTAACTGTTACAAAGAAAGGACAGGCTGCACAGAACAAAAAAAAGCCTTTATAGAACTCTGAAACAATAAACCCTTCATCCCTAACCATCTGTATGTTATGTGACAAATCCAGATGTGAGTCAATCATTTAGCACAGGTGTAAAGTATTCCTGCAGGTGTAGGTGAACACGACAAAACCACTCCAGCTGTGAGAGTTGCCTGCAGCTCCTGCACATGTGTAGGTAGGATTAATCACACAGGATTCATCTCAGAACAGCAGGAAAACTCCTGGCATGTTTTGCTTTTGGGAATGCCATGGTGTGGCTGCCAAAGTGCTGTCAGTGCCCCAGAGGGCTGGCAGGGGACAAGGAGATCCCAAAAGCACAGGAGAAAAGCCTGTTCACTAACTGGAGCATTACCCAAGGGCTTTTGGGGTGTTTTGTGGGAATCCACAACATCAGAGGTTTTGGGAAAGCTGCAAAAGGCAGGCCCCAGAGACAGCAGAACTGGGATTGGAGCTAAGCAGCAGCCATGAGATTGGTCAGCAGAAAAATTATTTAAAAAGTAGAAAAGCAAGGACAAATAGAGCAATGGTCTGTGTATTAATGCTTGTCTAGAATAACTCTCTAAGCTAGAGAAAAGTTCATCTAGCAAGATATTAGGAAGGTTGAAGCTTAATAATGGAGCTCTGTGTGTTGTGTTTGAAGGCTCACAAGCAGGTATTGCATTTGAAATAAGCAAGCATTGTTTAACCACAGGTACCTGTGCTTACAGTGGTTGGACAGAACTACTGTCAATATAGAATAGATACTGTACAGATATAAATACTGTCAGTGTGCTTTTGCCTTGTGTGATTGGGCAAAAAACTCATCAAGTGAGTTGTGCCATTGAGTTCTGTGTCTGCTGCCTGGGATGTGAGCTGCTGGCAGCTTCCCATTGTCATCACCATGGAATGAGAGTGATGCTGGAAAATCAAACAGCTCAAGGCACCTTCCCTGCAGCCCTGTCCTGTTTGTGGTCTGTAAATGACCCTGGCCAGTGATAGTGTTTCTCCCCATTTTCTGAGCCCTGGGCCAGAGGAAGGTGCTGTGCGTGTCCCCAAGCTCAGCAGACTCCCGTAACCAAAGGGAGATAAATGAGCATCACTTACTGCAGTGTAATTTCGAAAGTCAGAGCAGGATTTGTGCTAATTGCTGCCTTTAGCTGAACGTGACCCGGTGGCTGGAGGGCATAAATCTCTGTGTGCCATGGCTAACCCCACCTGCCGTTCTCTCAGCTCACTCAGAGCATTGGAAAGCTTTCCTGAGAAGAGATTGGAAAACCTCTGTGTGTGGCTTTTGGGGGGGATTGTGAGGAATAACCCCGAAATCTGTCTGTCAGGACCCAGCACATCCCTCTGTCTGTCCTGGATGGCCCAGACCCTGCCAGGGGGCTCACAGACCCTGGCACAGAGCCCAGAATGCCCCTGTGGGTTTGATTGTGACCCAGAGCAAGTCATTATGATTTTCTCAAATATTAAAATGACTCATATGTGTTGTGTTAGAAAGTGATGCTGTATTAATTCTCTTAAGTAGTGTGTTGAATATAGTTGTAGGTTATGACAAAATGTTAAAATAGAAACTATGCTATGTAGGATAGTTTTTTTAAAGAAAGGACTGGCAGTGAGATAGCAGCCACAGGACACCTGAATCTATCAGAGAAAGAGAATTTATTGCCCCATTATCAGAAGAAATGAACTTCTTCCTGCCTCGAAGGCGCTGTCAGGATTCAGAGGAAGAAGCTGACACTGCCCAGGCAGAATCCTGTGTTTGAATGGAATTTATGCATCATGGATGAGGTGTATGAATATGCAGCAGGCTGTTGCTTTTAAGGGTTAATCCTCTGTTAACGTGGGTCCTTTTTCGGCCCCGAAAAGATACCCAGACATCTGTAACTCTTTGTCTCTATTGTCTCATATTGTCCTAATTCAAATTGTCCAAATTATTATTACTCTAATTGTATTACTATTTTTATAATCATTTCATTCCTATTAAACTTTTAAAATTTTAAAAACAAGTGATGGGCATTTTTCACAATGGGGCAAGATGGAGGGATCTGGGCATGTCCAGCCTTTCTTCTTCTTCTTCTTCTTGGCCTCCATGTTCTGCTGTGATATTGGCACTTTTGGATTGGTTTAGAGTAGAAGCTCACTGTCTAACATAGGTGACAGGTATTGGGAAGTAACTGTAAATATTGTACACATAGTTTTTAGTATAAAAAGATAACACCACTCTGAGGAATGTGCCAAGGGAAATTGAGAGATGCAGCTGGTGAGGGTGACTGTAATCTGTGCTGAGGTGTCAACGATGGGGAGAGGTGGGGACACTGATGGTGATCAGAATCCCATTTACTGTGGGACATGGTGATCAGAATCCCATGTCACTGTGGGACATGGTGATCAGAATCCCATGTCACTGTGGGACACAGTGATGTTTCAGCCCCCACAGCTGCTGCCAAAGCCCAGCTAAGGCAGCACAAAGGGCCTTGCATGGTACCACAGGTGTTTGATTGCTGCAGCCGTGCAGGGAGGTGAGCAGCTCCCAGGCACACACTCGTGCAGGGTCCAGGTCTGTCTGTCCCCAGGGCCGGGTGACCCTGGTGTCAGGGCAGGGCAAAGACCAGGGAATGGGGAGGGAGCAGCTCCGGGACACAGGCACAGACACAGGGACAGGGCAATCCTGTGCCCAAAACCAAGGTATGACAGCTTTTGGGGACGCTGCTTCTGTCCTAGGGGCCTAGGGGATGCCCCCAGCGTCCCCACACACAAATGTTTATGTGCTGTCTTAGGGAGACCAGCAATGTGTGCTGCAGTGAGTGGGTCACAGTCACAGACACAAACTTATGCAAATAACAGCATCTCTGGCCTGCAGAGTTCGATGGGATTTTCTTTTTCCAGTAAACCTGTTTGATTGAATCTCCTTGCAATCCAGGTCTAATTTTCAAAGTTCTTTTGCTTTTGCCAAGGCATCCTGTTATCAAGTCTCTGATGTTAACCCGGTCCAGAGTCCCTGATCTGTCCTGTGTCCCCCAATATTAAGTAAATAGGTGAAATGCACAAATGTGAGAGATTTCTGTCAGAAGTTATTGAAGATGATGTTTTTGGGTACAGGTTGAACTTCACCAGCACTGCAGATGCCACAGAGAGCTACTCAGGATGTGTTCTCCACCAGAATGAGGAAAACTGTTGAAAAATACAATTACCCTGATCCATTCCTTCCCCAGGGTATTGGAGAATTGTTTTTAGAGGTTTCTGCACACCCCTGCTCCTCCTCTGCTGTGGGCTCCCATGCCTATAGCATGTGTTACACCCAGATATTTTTTACTCTTCTTCACAAATCCTCTAAGGGCATTATCTAATTAGCCTTTCCTAATATGTGACAAAAAACTACTATGCAATACCTGTGTCTGATCTGTGTGTCTACATGTGTCAGAAATTTAGAATTATTTCCCCAAAGCCATTAAACACCAGAGTGAGAAATACAAAGAGCTCAGATCATCAGGAGAAGTATTTTCATGCAGCCTTTTTCCTTGGTGAAAAATAGCACTGCTCAGACAAGGAATAATCTCACTCAAAATCCTTGGATATTGACAATCTAAGTTTATTATTGATACAATCACACAGGATGGTAAATTGGAATAAATACAATTTTCAGCACCACTTGCAACCACCAGTGTATGACAAAAGGGATGTGCTAGCATTTGAAACAATACAAGCGACCCAAGAATCAAAAACAAGCAAAATAATAAAGGCGTGAACACAATTTTTTAAAAATTTTCTAGTAAAATTATTTTTATTTTATGTTCTTACTATGTGTCCAAGGGGACCCTACTTGTGAAATAAACTCCATTTCTGCATTAAAAGCATCAAGTGTGCTTTGATATGGATTCAGGCCTTTGCTCGTTTTAGCATGTAGCAGTAGAGGCTTTGTGACAAGTACAATAAATGTTTCGTTTTGTATTTTGTTTAAAAAAATATATATGCATAAATTTAACGTGCATTTAATATACATATCCCATGAAAAGCTTTCTACTATTAATGATAAAGTAACAAATTTTATGGAAGTTGCTGATACAATTACAGATGGATATTGCTGCTTTTTTAGCTTTTAAATTATATTTCTCTGAGCTATTTTTTCACTTTTTTTCCCCCTCTTCATTTTTTTCCCCCCACATAGAATTGCAACCCACACCTCCCAGGCAGCTACAAAACTCCTCAGCTGAGAATGTGAACCACACAAATATGGTGCCAGGAAGAATATACATTATCAACAGTGGGTCCGCAGTCACAGACACCTGCTCTGCGCTTCCCACCTGCCCAGAAATCCCCAAAATAAACGGGGACCTGACGTAAAGCTCAATTTCTTTGCTCTTGTTTAACAAGAGGTTGTGTGGTGTATCTTTGCTTGCATGTGAGGGGTGAAAACATTGGCTCAGATCACTGTTGTCAGGGCTGCTCTGCCTACAGCCTTTTAGGATTATTATTTTTTTTTGTTTCTGCTGTTACACACATTTTCTCCAGGCGTTTGTGCAGCCCCAGCTGCATTTGAACGGATTCATTACAATGATTTTCAGCGCGTTGCATCCGTACCGACAACAAAAGCAGTGTGAAGGCATTGTCCCTGGATTGTCACACCGCCCTGGCAGGATGTGGGTGCCCTGCAGGGTTTGATTTGTGGCATGTGGCTCCCGTTCGCCACAAACCCCGTTTCTGTGGCCCCCAGGCTGGGCGCAGGGAGGAGCTGCTCAGCTGCACAAAACAGACATTAAATGCCTTTTTTGAGGCTCCCACGGGGAATGCAACTGGTGGAGGATCAAACCTGCCTCTATTGAGTTATGCACCCCTGTGGCAGATTATTTGCAGGCTTCATGCCAGATGGAGAGAATTCTCTGTATCAGCATCAGGCCTTGTAAACATCACCATTTCTTCCCAGGGTTACTTACTTATTCCAGATGGCACCCGCTGCGCTCTCTGTATCTTTCCTCCAATCTGTGGGGCTTACTTTTTCCCAAGAAATGGGAGTGCTTTAATATTTTACACATTTTTCCTATTTGTATGCCAATATGTGAGAGTATCTTGACAGAATAAGCAAAGAGTGATTTGCATTTATACTCGGTTCGCATGGAATAAGGAATAAAAAAGAAAAAAATAAAAAAGAAAGGAAATTTTATCCCACTAGGTCTTTTTAATTGTAAAGTAATTTCCCCAGCCACCAAGGGCTTTCTGAAACTGAGAGCAATCAGAGCCCAGAGCCTGCTGATCCCCCTGCTCTCAGGAGCTCAGCCATCACGCTGCCTCTCCCAGCTCACATTTGGAGAGCATTATGAAATCTGTGTTGGGACACGCCAAAGCCTCTGGAACACTGAGAGCACTAATTTGAGATATCTCCCCAGAACGTCGAGACAGCTTCATGCTTTAGCAATTTGTGAGCTGCAGGACAATACCCTTCTTAAGGACACTACGCTAATCACAGGGTCTGTGAAATTATCATTACTCATCCCCCAGAACAGGGCAAAAGGGAGAAATCTCTGCTAACTTTCAAATTCAGGGCTCAGCTCTGGCAGTCATGTTTCCAACAAGCGAGTGCGCGTCTCCATATGAAAATTTCAGTCATGTGAATGAAGTTTTGAAGCATTGTTGCCACTATATTTTGCATTTAGCGCTTAGCCAACGCTTGTTGCATCTGTATTAAATAAAATAGTCCTGGAACTTTTAATTAACATGTCTGGTCAACAAGCTGAATGCTGGCTCTTCCCTTTTAATCCCAGCTGGCAAACCTTTTGCTGAAAAGGAACCAGCTGAAAACAGGCTTAAGGAGAAAAGCTGCTGTCTTCTCTCCCCCACGTGATTTCAGTGCTGATTCGGACTATCAGCATTTCCACATCTGAAACGCCACTTTCCCTCCCAGCACTGCCCTGGAGCCAAACCTTTCCCTTCACCTGCTGTGTTACCCAGCCCTATCCTGCTGTTTCTCCCCCATTTGTTGCCCACCCCTCTCTCTTTGCCCAGCTCTTGTCCTGCTCCAGGTGCTGCTCCCACCCCCAGCACCCCAGTGGCTGTTTCCAGCTCCGCTGCGCCCTGCTCCAGCCATGCCAAGCGCCCAGGGCTCTCCTGCCACGGCTGCTTTGCTTTCTCCAGGATTCCCTGCCCACCCTGCCCCAGCTCCCCTGCCCTGCCCTTTCCTCCAAGCCGCCCAGCTCACAGGGTTTCCCTCTGCTCTCTGCCCACCGTGCTCTCATTACCATTCTCCCTTCCCTCTGCCTCCTGCCTTACTAGTGCTATTTCTCCAGTTTAATTGAGTCCCTTGATTCCAGCTTTTCTCTCTTTTTTGTTTTTTTTTTTTTACTTCTGCTTTTGATTTTCTCCAGCCTGACTGTGAGACACCTTCCACATTGCATTTATTTTTCTCGTTTCTTTTCAACAGTCCTTTGTATTTTCTCATGCTGTCCTTGACCACAGGCAAGAACTCACCAACGACCTCTGCAGACACACCAAACTGTTTCTTTCAAAAGTTGCTCTATAACCTTATTTAGCTATTCTTCTCCCAGAATACCAGCAGCAAATATGCCAGCTGTGTCCTGGGGATGCTGCCTGTCACAAAGGGCAGCATGTAGTCCCTGCACTCCTTTCTTGCCTCCAGGGATCTGACCTTGTGCTCAGGCTGAGTGGCTCTTGGCTTGGAAGGTTTTCCTGTGGTTCTGCAACAATTTTGCACTAAGAGGTTAAGGCAAGATCATAAAAAATTATAATAATGATGATGATGATGATATCCTCACCTGCATAACAGGTGATTTGCAGTTGTCTGCCTTCTGCTGTAGCTCCCACTGGGTATGGGGCTGGGATTCCTGAAGGAGGGAATCTCATGGACACCTGTGTCACCACCTCTCTCACCCCCCTGAGCAGCCACAGGTAAATCCATCCGGAATGAATTGCCACGGTGGCATACACAGTGACTTAAAATTGATTTCACAAGGAAATCCCTCCCCAGAATGTCTCCACAAAACAGGAATAGTAACTCTCAAAGGACGTCATCAGCTGTATTAAACTCAAAGTTGTTTGCAAGATATTCAGGAGTTAGAATGGCAGTGATGTGAGGTGTGTATTTCACAATTTTCCTGCTTTATCAGATAGCTGAATCTTAGCTGAATATCACAAATACCTTTCAAGTAGCCAAGTTATACCCTGTGCCTCGAAGAGCAAACAATCAGATCAGCAAAAATGAGTAAAAGCACAGAGAAGAGACTGGTTCAGTTTCTGCTTCTCAAACAATCTGCAAGAGGAGACACAGAGGGGCATTTTTAGTGAAACTGGGTTTTTTTTCCCCAGAAGTTATTGCAGCACTTCTTCAACAGCTTTACTAAATCGTTTTGTATTTGATACATTACCTTGATATGAAAATGCAAATAGTGATTTAGTGACAAATAAACATATAAAAAATAGAGAACGTATATACAAAACCAGACATAAAAACAGTAGTATGACAACTTTTCCTCCATTATTTCAGTCAGTTTTTATTTCCTTTACATTAACAGTACTTTTTCTGAAGTGCTTTTGAGGATAGAGGCCTAAATTTGACATGATTTGTAAACTAGACTTTCTAGATTTTTTTTGTCACACAGAGAATTGACAACTCGCTGCCCTGTCCCCCAAATTCCCAGGGGCTCTTCTGGGTCTGGGACTCAGCAATTCCACTGTTGTGGAACACAACTCTATGCGTTTCCCTGCTTATGGCATCTTTGAACACCTGGCACTGGACTAGTTCCCAGAGGAAATTTCAGGTTAAATGTAGCCTAATTGGGTCAAATTATCTCTGCTGATACAGGACCACAGCTTTCCACTGTAGCTCTACAGCGAGGTCCTCGGAGCCCATCCTGGCAACACTTGGGAATGTGTGTTTATAAATGAATGCCCTGGAATTAAAATACAATAAAATGAAGATTGGGATATAAAATAAAGTAAAACAGTGTGCTTATCTGTATGTTGTCTTCCTCAGAGCCCTATGGAATAAATTACATCCACGGATTCCTTTACATCTGTTTGCACATATAACTCTATCATGTTCATACATATGAATTTGGCCTAGAATTCCTTTTTTTTTAAAGCAAAAAAAAAGCCCTTCTTTAATGTTGATACTGAAGAATTTAAAGAAATAGTCCCATATAGATACATAGATACATTTGGATGTATTAGACAGTATATACATTCATATATATGTTGTAGACATTTAAAGCAAGAAAAAGTAGGTTGTCCTTGTATGAGAATGGTCAGTGATAAGTAGTAAAGATAATATCATGGAGAGAACTAAATCATACTTGAACAATAAAGGACAAGCTGATGGTTACACAAACAGCATTCACTGTAGTGACCAGGAATATTACACTCCTTTTAGCTCCTATAGATTGCTGTGCAATGACATATTCAACATTTTCAGCTGAGGAAAAGTGCCTGCATATCTAGGAGAAAATGATGTAGTCAAAGAAAACCCTCTCTTTCTTTCTTTCTTTCTAAATAAAATTTAAGTCCTGTAATTTATTTTTTCTGTGTGTCTCAGGTGACCTGGTGGAACAGATGACGTGTGATCATTCGTGACTTGTGCAGCAGCTTTATTAAAGCACAAATTACGTCAGCTGGGACAAAAGCCTGCAACTTTATCTTGGCAAGGATGGGCTCTTGCTGTAGGATTTCACCGTGATGTACGACGTGCTTGTTCTGGAAAGCTGCAGCTCCTCACTGAGTGTCAGATGTCTGCACGCTCCCCTGAGTGGCAGCTTGCTGCTCTGGCTGCCTTGCCCTTTGCTGCACGGAATTCCACGGAATTCCACACAGGAGCTGATGCTCTGGCTCAGCCCTGGCTGGGAGGAGGCACCAGCCCTGGCACACCTGCCCAGGTGCTGCCCAAGCCCTGCCCAGAGCCTGGGCTTCCCCGGCCTTGATGTGCTGGGCTCACATTTCGCTGTGAGAAGGCACAAGGCAAAGGAGGTTCCAGCAGGGTTTGTGTATCTCTTTGTGTTTTTCTGATACAAAACTGTCTGTCGACAAGATGAGAGCCTTACAACCCTACACAGGCCCGTAGCTCCTGCAGATAATGCACAGAACCACGGGTGCTGACACAGATCACACAGGAAACATTTTCTAACTCATTCTGTGCATTACACAGCAGTACTGAATATTGTAACTTCCACATTTTCATTCCTTTTTCTCTTTTACTCACGAGACGAAGCAAAGCGAAAGAGAGCGAGAGCTACATATGCAAAATATGTTTTCAAATGAAAGGCTTCCAAGGCTTTTCCTGAAAGAGCCCTAAGAGGAAGTTTGAGTCGCTGAATTTCCATACTGGTGTGTTTCATGTAAAACAGTTCTGGATGCGGCTCGCTGGCCGAAGTTTACTGGCTGTAATGAAGGCGTGCAGGTGCCGGGGTGCAGGAACCAACCCCGGGCTGGGAGCACACCCGGGCACCCCCGAGATGTTCCTTTCGGCGTGTGCA
>NW_005054431.1:1804319-1804638 GCF_000277835.1 Geospiza fortis | reverse complement strand
AGCCGGCGGTTCTGGGTCCTCCTTGGTGACTCCGCGTTCCGCCCCGAGCCTTGTGTTTCCACCCCCTGTGACAGCCGCCGAATTTCGGTGAGCTGCCCGGAGAGGGGCGTTTCACAAGGCAGGTGCTCAGTGGTCTCGGTGCCAACACTTGTGCCGTGTGGAGAAATGCAGCTGTGCATTTCCCGGCTAACTCGGCGCAGCCAGGCTGCCAGGGGCCAAAGTCGCAGAGCAGCACGGGGGCACTCTGAGGAGTCACCGAGCCCTTCCCTGTGGGGCTGCCGCCTCTCCCAGCGATGCTCCGGGCGGACACGGGCTCTCG
>NW_005054431.1:1788738-1804259 GCF_000277835.1 Geospiza fortis | reverse complement strand
GGTCCTTGCCCGGGGGGCGACCGTGACCTGCCCAATTCCTGCCCAATTCCTGCCCAATTCCTGCCCAGTTCCTGCCCAATTCCTGCGCTGCCGGCCCAGCTGATCTGCCCAAAGCTGATCTGTGTGACATGCGTGTGTCAGAGCAGCAGTGGTTAAGGACTCGCGTGTATTACATAACCGGGAAGGGAAGGACGCTCTGCTTGCTCGGCGTGGATGGAGAGCGGGTGTCTTACCCACACACCTCCTGTTGCCTCATCTGAATTCTGGATTTCGTTGGAAATGCGCTCGAAGCCGGTCCTGGCGTGCCCCGGTGCCTTCGGCCCCGCACGGGAGCGGCCCGGCGGGTTTGGGGAAGTTTGGGTGGTTCTGGGCGCTGTTCCGGGCTGGCCGCAGGTGTTTGCCCACGCTTCTGAGAAAGTGACACAGACCACAGCCGTGTCCTGAAACCCGGCGCATACTGAGCTGTCCTGGAGCGGTAACTTTGCGAGGACAGCTCAGAGCCTCGGCTTTTATTCCTGCTTTTTTTCCCCCACCTGTAAATAATCCTGGTGTGCTCAGGCAGCCTCCGGGAGCCCCGTGGTTAAGCGAGCAAACTTTGGGGAGCTGGGGTGCTGGTAGTTATGTCATGTTCACCCTCCAATTCCTGCTTACTGCTCCGAGGCATGTTTTCATAGCGTTATAAATAGAGTGCTGGAGGATCCCAGAAGATATTAAACATGGATGTTGCCCTGCCTTCTTTACATTGGCTTACTACGGTTGTTTATCGGCGGTGTTGTTAAATTACAGCTTCACTAAGAGAACTGCCTGAAAACAAATCCCTTCCGTGTCTGTTCTCAGCGAGCCTTAAGTTGTGCTTTTATAGTGATGAATGAGTTGTTCATAATTACATCTAGTAATAATTACAGGGCAGGAAGCTGAGCTTTTATTGCTTCAGACATCAGCTATGTTGGTGCTTTCAAGAATAGCAGACTGCTATTAAAGGGGCAGAAGAATGCCTTAGGTTTTGGTTTTTTTTCATGGGATGCTGTTTGAATTTTCAAGACAGATCATCAGGAAATATCCTTTTCTGGTCACCTTTTGCTCGATCCCAAGCTTTATTCAAAGCTTTTGAGTGTTAGTAGCTTTTACAGATGTTTAATCATTGAAGTGCACCCTTGTTTGTAAAGACACGTACAGACACAGATCTTTGCTAAGGTGTACAGGAAATTCCCTCAGTGGCCAAAACTGATCCATTGCAAGAAAAAAAAAAAAGAATAAAAAGATTTGAAAATTAAGCAGTCTCATTTAGAAAATGTGCTCACATTCTTAAAGGTGTAAAGCAATAAGCCATGAACCTTCAGTTTATTAACAGAGGCAGGCAAACTTTAATCAGATGATAATGAAAAGTCGATATTGCACATGCTAACCCCTGGCAGTGAAAAAATACTGCAGAGATTTAATTTGCTTTGATTTCACCACACAAATGTATTAATGGAATGGGAAAAAAAAGAAAAAAAGAGAGATGCTCTGTGGCAGTTTTTGAAGAATCAGCTTGCTCCAAAGAAGGGACAAAAGACAAAAGTTATCTGCTTTAGTTTGAGTTTTATTTACCTGAGTAATTTCAACTGATATGATAGATATTAGAGTGATATGTGCTATAAAATTACACAAATGAGGGACAGCAAGAGGAATTAATCACACGAGAGAGCTTCATCAGCATACCTGGAGTGGATATGTGAAAAAGCAATGCATTTTGTCCAAGTTACATAATAAAGATTATGGAAAATGCTTGTAGGACAAATAGATTTTGCTTTCCTTATCTTGCAGATCCTTTCAGTGTTGGTTTCCAGTTGTTGTCAGGTCGTGTGCCAGCTGAAACTCTGGAAATGGCCGGAGCTGAGTGCGGGGGTGAGGGCTGGGCTGTGCTGTCCTGCACAGCACGCAGAATTTTGGCCACCAGATGTGCCCAGGTGTGGTGTCCATGTCCTGGCCAGCCCAGGTGCTGGACAGCGACACATTCCACCCTGCTGGGATGTTAAGGTGTGACAGGAACCACCATTCTGAGGAAGATCCAAATGCTTTCATAAGATTTGCTGCTCTGATATTGCAGCATTAAGGGCTTGAGAAACAAATGCCATGGCAGAATGTGCTTATTTTGCCTTTTCCATTAACACATCAGTGTGTTTTTTTTCCTTCACAGGGATACTTGCTTCAAAGGAAAATCTGTTAAAAGTACAGAACCTGTGTGGATAATGACTGCACAAAGAGTGAATCAACTGATACTCTGGAAATGTGTGATCAAATTGAGCGTGCTGCATATCCTGTGAATGATCTGCAGAGGGAATTCTTGTTTTTAAAGAAAAGTGTTTTGATCTCCCTCACATTTTACAGGAGTTTCTGTAAACACCAAACAGGTGTTGCTGTACACTCTGATTTCACATTTCAGGCAGAAAAAAAGACACAGATTTATTGAAGGAATAACAATGTGGAAGGGGCTGAGTTTCAAATCAGCAGATCAGGACATGTAAATACCACATGCAGATAGGTTCTGATTTTTGTTAAACTGCTTCTTCCCAGGGCTGTAAACAAGTGCAGCTCCCAACAAGTCCTTCACTGTGGCACTGGGACTCTTGATGAGAACACATTTCTGCTTTTCTGTCAAAAACTCTGGAAAGAGAATGGCTGGCTCTGTCTCAGTGAGGGGTTAGACTCTTTCAAAAGTGAAGTAAAAAGTAAAAATGCCCCAAATTATGCTTTTTGCAGAGCCTCACAGAAGGCTGGCACTTGTTACCCAGCAATTTCACAGATACTTTTTAAAATACTTCTGGAAACAAGTGATTAGAGGAATGTAAATATTAACATTATTATTATTGTCCACACTGGGAGGAGGCCCGTGTGTTTAGTTTCTTTCATAACTGTGCATTGAATACATGGAAATGTTCTGATACTGTTATTAATAAAACTGCCTCGGAGTATTTAAGGTTGTAAATGTTGCATGATTGGAGCAGAGATATTCTTTGTGTCTTGCCTGCAATAATCTTCCTCCCACTTAGCAAAATTAAATGCAGTATTAGGTCCATGTCGCCACAGATTAACAGAATCCAATCATTTGAATTTTTTTCTGCCTGCTGCAGCTCTGGTTCTGTGGAGGACACAGTGATTTTGTGGATCCTCTCTGTTTTACACTTACAGCCTGGCACGTGCCACCAACAGCTTTGCTGTGCCTTCACCTGCTTTAATGTTCAACCAACAGCACTTAAAGGGCATTTTTTAATGAAGATTAAATTAATTAAAACTTACTCACTTTTTTTTTTGGGCGACCCCCCTGAGCTGCTCAGCATCCCGTGCATGTTTAATGCTGTAGATGGCTGAGGAGTGTTGGGGGTTTTTTTGGCACCCTCAGGATTTGTATTGCCCATAAATCTTAGTGCTTGCATGTGGGCAGGGAGCTCCCTGTGCTGTTCCAGTGAAAGGTAGGCCAGAGACCACCATGGTTTAAAAACTTCAGGGGCAATTAATAAATAATAGATGAGTTTTTCTTCTCATCATCTGACAAGAAATAAAAAGATGAGTTGTGCTTTCGTCTTCTCCAAACTTTTGGTTTTTTTAAGGAATTACCTTCAACAGAAAGAGTTAATTAGAAAAGATGGCTATCAGTGCTCTTGGGGTTAATGTTTTTGTAAGATCTTCTCGATGGCAGAGTCTCTAAATGGTTCTTGTGTGAAGACACCTTTGGGGTGACCTGCTCTTGGTCCCCAGATATTTCAGACTTGTGGTCTGTGTTTGAGGGGCAGCAGAGCCACTGGCACTGAGCTTCCCTCCTTCTCCTTGGGAAGAAATGAGAAGTGAATTTACATCCCCTGTGACTTAAAGCAACAGGTGGGAAATAAATACAGAAATTAATAAAACCCCCAAACCAACAAACAAACAAATGGGAAAGAACCCAGCCCAAACCAGCGACCAAACAAACAAGTAAAACCCCCCTGTGATCCATCCAGGGACTGAGCTCTGCTCTCTGAGAAATGTTTTGTGAGCACATTTTGTGAATAACGAGAAGGACAGGAAAATCTCACAGCCATGTTTATTTGTGGATTTGCCACAATTTAGGCATTTCCTCCCAACTCTTCAAGATGCATGTTTCTTCTGTTGTGTTGCCAAGTGGGTTGTTTGCAGCTGTGCATGTGTGGGGAGCCCACACAGCTGATAATGGAGCTGCAGGGAGGGGTGGTTTATTTCTGACATCCCTCCTCAGGGGTTAGTTGGATCCGCACAGACATAGCTTGGAGAACACTGATGACATTTAATAGTTCATTACTAAACCTTTGGCAGCCTTCGTGTGTGTGAAGGGACTTTGGTCAGGCACCTGAGCCTGATCCATTTTGTTTTCTGTTCTTGACTTTTGGCCACCCTTGAGGGTGAAAGGCAGCACGAGACCCCACCTGAATGTTTGAGAGAGTGATTAAAAGGAGTGAGGGTAATAAGATCAGATTTTGGTGAGGCAAAGTTTTATTGGACAGAAAACATGGACTGAGGTCCTCGCCTTTCCCCTGCAAGGCATTGTAAGATCCTGAAACATTACAATGTGCTCTAACAGAAGTGCATAATGTGTAATTAAGTTATTGGATGATAATTAGATCCCAAG
This sequence comes from Geospiza fortis, assembly GCF_000277835.1. Lineage (NCBI taxonomy): Eukaryota > Metazoa > Chordata > Aves > Passeriformes > Thraupidae > Geospiza > Geospiza fortis. The sequence goes on along the minus strand of NW_005054431.1, from coordinate 1,799,638 downwards.
ACAAATGACATTTGGCAAGGGCTTGTTTGTGGAGTTGCTGGGAAGTGCTCTTGGCCAGCAGGTGAAATGTCAGTGGCTGGGAGCACAGGTTAGAGCTCGCTTGGAAATGCAAAATCCCAGAGCCTGGAGACCCAAAATGTCACTGAGCCACTTCCCTGCAGGAATGATGTGAGCCACAGGCCCAGCCTCAGCCACGCCAGGGGGACCAGAGGCTCCTGCTGCAGGGCAGCTCGTGGTGCGGCGAGAACACTCAAATAAAGTTCAAATAAAGCACTCTAACAGTTTAATGTGGATTTCGTCCCTCCACCTGTCTCACAGCCAGCGCTGCTGCTCATTTCATTTTGTCTCCCTTCTGGATGGAGTTGCATCGATTTGGCCTCATCTGCTCAGTTCCTCAGATGTACCAGGAGATCTGTGCAAAGCAAATTCTGAGCACAGAAATAGCAACTCAGTCCCTAACTTACTGAGTAATTGTACTTCATTTATCTTAGTTTACCTTGATTTAACTTTTAAGCTTGTTTTTTTATTTTTTCACTGTTTTTTTGCGCAGGGTTTGTCAGGGTGGAGAACAGTGCTGGTGGGGCTGTGGGTCAGGAACATGAGATTGTGGGGAGCACCTCTTCCCAGATCTTTCTGTGTTCCAGTCATTACTGATTGAGGGATGGGTTTTTTTAACACTGTGCCTCTGCACTAAATGTGTAGGAACATATGCTTCCAATTGAGCTTCCAATTTTTTTTTCCTTTTTTCTTTTTTTTTTTTTTTGGATTTACCAATCCCGCAAGGTTTTCTCTTTGAGCTACAGAATCAGTATTTATAGAAGCAGAGGCTTCCCCAAGTCAGTCCAGCCATTTCAGTTTCTTTTGGTGTTTGCCATGAGCTCAGAACCAACTGAGGTTTTTTTAGGAAGTGTTATAAGCTGCCAGTTCTGAAAAGAGCTATATTATAATTTTTAATTTTACTTTTACAAGTGTGTTGGGTTTTTTTTCTTGGTGTTTTTTTTTGTGTGGTATTTTTGGTGGGGTTTTTTGTTTTTTTGTTTGTTTGTTTGGTTTTTTTGGGGGGGGTTGGGTTTTTTTGTTTGTTTGTTTTTCTTTTTTTTTGTTTGTTTTGTTTTGTGGTAGATCTTATCATCTCCACTACATCTTTTTTTATAAAAAAAAGTTGTGTTTTAAGAGGGAACTGCTGTAACTATAAAAAAAATCCAGAATTACATTCTCTCCCTTTTTCTCATGGTACTGTGACTTTTGCCCATCTTTTTGCCTTCTGAGATTTTTGACTGTGATACAATGTCCAAGAAACAGAAATGATCTGATTAATTGTCCTGCAGGCTTGAGCTGGTGTGATTCGGGTTCTGGATCACTGCAGGATTTCCATTGCACTGCAGCTGCCCTTTGCACTCCTTCAAGCCCAGCAGCCTGGCTGAACTGCTGTAACTCACTGCGTGCAGTTCATTATGCTGCATTTTGGGGATGCTGTGCCTCTGTCTGGCGTTCTGTGAGTGGATTTGTGGCTGTGCTTAGGTGTCTGTACCTGTGCAGAGCAGGGAGGGCAGGACAGCGTTTTGGGAGCCCCACCTGAGCTGGAACCTGGGCCAGTTCTGGGGAATTGGTCACCCCATCCCAAACTGGGTGTTTGCCTCTGTTCTGGCATTTCCCATGTTGGGTCCTGAGCCTCATCACCCTGCTGGTGTTCTCTCTCTTGTCAAAAACAAATTTCACTATTTAAAGTTTTTAAATAAAAGTCTAGTGAGGGATAAAAGGAACACTATCCAGTGCTGGGGTGCCTTGCCAAAATGCCAGAGGCACACCATTGGCTTAAAACAATTTTCCTGTGTACTTTTCATTACAGTGGTGAAAGGCATATTAATGAGAGTTATGCATATTGAAACATTTTTGTGAGTTTAGATGTTCCAGGAATTTCTTTTGCTTGGTTTTACCCCTTGACTTGTCTGCATGCCATCCTGTAGATTAAATCAATATATTTTATTTCCTCTCGAGGCTCCATTCTGGTGTTTTGACACTACTTGATAACTGGAGGGTTGGTAGTAAATTTCTCCCTTGGTGTCCTGGTTTTTGTCACTGTAATCTTATCATTCAGATAAAATGTGAGAAACAGCATTGCTATTTCACACTATTGTTTGAGTTAGTTACACAAATAAAGGCCTTTTAACATTGCATAGTGTCTATTTTAATATTATGCTAAGGGCTAAGATATATTTATCATGCTACTTTTTCTAAATAAGTGTAGTGTGATAAATATACTTCTATATATTTCTAAAAGTATATTTTATAAGTATACTTTTATAAAGTATATATTTATATGTATATAATATATACTGTATAAAAGTATATATTATAAGCTATACAGGGTATAAATAAACTGACAGATTATACTATACCAAAAAGCAGTTAAAAGGAACTACAAATAGCACTACATCAGAATATTTATGATAAGTAATAACTTGCAAAAGCCAATACGTAAATGTGAAAGCCAAAAACTATATTTTTCATTTATAACTAATGTATAACTTTGATGTATCAGGACTTGCTGGGTCCCCACCTGTTGGAAATTTAGGATGGCTGTTTCTGTTTCTTTCTGATCTCTCCTCACTTCCTCTGCCTTACGCAAATTGTTTCTCCTGTTTCAGCAAATGCCAAAGATTTTATGTTCTTCTCTGGAACTGTGGGGATCATGCTCAGCACCTTTGGCAGGATGTCTCTGATGTCCTCCAGAGTGGAGTCAGAGTTTATTTTTAACCCTGTGCATTCGTGGAGGATCGGGCATGACAAGAAAATTGCAACCTTCTTCTGCACTGGTCGTGTTCTCTTCAGTTTGGCGCTCACAGAACAATTCCAGTGAACTATTAAAAATGCTTCCTCTTAATAAATAAATCTGCTGGGGAGAACTGAAATTGTGCAGGCCAGCTGCAGAGCTCTCTTGAGAGAAATGGTGGAGAAGAAGTGCTGGAGGAGTGGAGGGCTCCAGCAGGGACACCTGTGCAGTGTCAGCTCTGCCGTGCAGGTGTTTTGTTGGTTTCTCTGGGTCTGGATTGAAGGCACCTGAGATGTTATTTCATGTTCACACTCAGGTGTTTATTATTTCTAATCAGTAAAACAGTCTCACTGCTGTGAGTTCAGCAGCTTTTCACTAGAAGGCACAAAATGGCCAACAATGTCTTGGTACAAGGGCTTTTAAGAGTAAACTATCCAATTAAGAGCTGACACCTGGATTATTTTCCCTTTTAACCCAGTAACTGATCCCACAGAGCCCCCAATGCAGACTTTTCTGCCCAATTACAAAATGCCACCCAAACCCATGGAGAAGGAGGAAGAAGAAACATGAAGAAGAAACCCAGGATGACACCCTGTGCCCTCCATCTTGCTGCCATCCACAACACACTAAAAATCCCAAAACCTCAATTTCTCACCAAGTGACACACCTGCACTGCTCTCTATAATCTATTTCCCACTTCTGTGGGTTCCAGTCTGTCTTGAAGTCTGGGAAACTTTCTCCATGGATGAGGGTCACAGTCAGTGCTGCCCTGGGGGCACCCCAGAGCAGACAGAGATATAATTATATATAAATAAAAGAAAATATTCCCTGTGTGCTCTGGGTTTCCACAGTGTTTGTGTGCAGGCGAAGGGAACAGCAGAGCTGATGGCCCTGGGGTGATCCATGCAGGAGCTGATAACCAACTGATAATCAATGGCATTTGATTTCTGAAGCATTGTCTCCTGTTGTGAGAGCTTGGTCAGGAGCAGCAGGCAAGGGAGGGCTGCTGGGGTGGAACTGAGCCCTGTGTGTGTGATTTTCCAGGTTTTTATGTCGGTTTTGTGTCACTTTGTGAGGTCTTGCAGTTGTGCTTTCTTGGCCCAACAAGTACCTGATGGCTGAGGGAAATAGCAGGGCCTCCTTTCTTGTCAAGTACTCGGGAAGGAATTGTGATTGTGATTAATAATGGTAATTAATCCTTGTTTTGGGGACCCATTTTGGCTCAGGAGGGAGGCAGAACCAACCTCTGTGAATGTAGTGGCTAAAATAGAAAAGTGCCGCTTAAACGCCAAAGATCAATGGCTGTATCTCACCAGGCATCCAAACTGAGTTGCATAAAACCTGCTGGGGTTTGTGCTGAGCACTGCTGCAGTAATTCCTTCTTACCTCATTGGCTGTTGTGAAGATAATTGTGTTAATTGTAGGGGAGTGGTGAATGATGAAATGTAATGAGAGGTGTCACAGGAGATGGTGTAAGAATTCCTGACCTGTGCTGATCAGAGTGCAGGAGATGTGCATGTGCATCAGAACAGGTCCCACTCGTGTGTGGTGGCTGGGCCAGGCTCTGCTGAGAGGAGAAAGCTCCCAGAAAGGGCTGCATTGCTGTGTTTGCACACTGGGACTGCATTCACTGCACCAGGCAGCCTCAAACACACTGCTCCTGTACCTGCCTTTGCTACATAAAGCCAAAACCAAAAAAAGAACCCCAAAACAAAACAAAAAAAAACAAAAACCCCCAAAAACCCCCCGAAAAACAACCCAAAAAACCCCAAAGAGCCCCAAAACCAAAGAACCCCAAAAACAAAACCAAAGAAGCAACCCACTAAAAACCCCAAACTGAACATTAAACTGATGTACAAAACTTTTGAGAAACGGCATTTTCGACCCACGGCTTCGGTTGTGGGAACACCCACACGCAGACAGTTTGTTGGGGTGCAGATCTCCTGCAGTGATGGGTGCCAGCTTCTTGCAGGCCCTGAGTGGGGGATGTCTGCTCATGTCCTGGCTGCCTGCTGCAGGCGGGAGCTCCACGGGAGCATCGCCTGCCGGCCCCAGGGCTCGCTGGTGTCCAGCGCTTCCAGCCCCGACGTGCAGTGACCTGCGTGATGGATGAGCAATGCCATGGCTGACTCCCACATTAACAGACAAATATCATGTCAAATATCATGTGTTCAGGTTAAGAGAGGTGTTATAGATTTAGTGTTACGTTTTACCCCCCTTGTGTTGTTGTCAGGGGACGGCCTGGGTTTGGGATGTTTGGGAGGGCTGGCTTGTCACTTTGGTGACATCTGACCTCCAGTCAGGATTTGAGGACGTAAGCTCCACCACTGGACAGTGAAGGAGGAGTCAGTGGACAGAACTTTTGAGAGGGGCCAAAGGCTTAAAGGCAAAATCTCCATTGTGTGGATGAACACATGGTGGGGAAAATCCTCTGCTCCCAGCGCCGTAACATTTTCTCTACTCAGTCTTCTGTTGTATTTTTGATAAGGTGTAATAAACCTTTCTAAATTTAAAAGTGAGTAGCTATTTCTCACAGCTGGGAGAGCTCTGCTGCCAGCAGGGCCACCCTGCCACAGGGCTGCAGGCCAGAGCTGTGTCTGCACCCTGGGGTGATGCTGGAGTCATTTACAGCAGAGGATCTGCCTGGCTGCTGCTCTGCATCCCCGTGGCTGTGCGCCAGCAAAGGGAGCTGGCCCTTGATGAGACACCTTTATACCTTACGATATTAACTTTATATTTTTATATATTATATTTTTATATTTTTCATGTATTTGTGATCCTGCAGCTCTTTAGTGTATAACTCTAAACTCCATATTCAGTGTCAGCTGCTGCGGTCCCATTTTTGGCAGACACAACAATTCCTCTCCAGGCCTGGCAACCAAGGACACCTCACTGCCTCAGGGCCCAGAAATGCAAACAAAAGTGAGTTGGGTGGTCAAATTTGGGGTAAATGACTTCATTAGCTGAAGCTGTAATTGTTAGATTAACCCCCAATATGCAAATGGATCAAACTTATAAAATTATGAAAACCTGTGACCTGTGGTCCATTTTGGGTGTAGCCTCTGGATGGGCTTGGTCTGCCCAACATGTATGTGAAGGCCTTCAGTAAATATAACAGCTTTTATTCCCTTCACTTTGCCTGGCCTCTGTTTTCAGGTAGGCCAAAAGGCATCTGACAAACTGAGATTGATGCCAGGTGGTTCTGTGCGAGACAAATAAATATATTTACCTCCCGTGAAAGGGAGGGGAGGAAAAATAAAGTATCTTCCTAGCACTGTTTCAAACAGGTTTTCCTAAAGATCATTGGTGTTCTGCAAATGTGTCTTTGATTTTTTTATTTGACTTTTAATTTTTTGGAGGGTGTTTGAATGTATACCTTATGTGTGTTCATTTTTGGGTGTTCCAGAGCAGAAGGATGCTTGTCTGGGCCATCTGTGTCCCAACTTGCTTGCCTCTTGAGCCCCTCTCACCCCGTGGGCTCCTGGTGAATCAGTTTCCTGTCTCTGCTGTGACTTCTGCAGGCACAAACCAGCCTGAAATGTGGAATCCCATCCCACCTGCTGGTGTATGGGTGGCACCATCTGCATGGGGATGTTTGTTTATCCCTGCAGCCCTCCCCATGCTGTGGCTGCGCGGGTGACACAGGGGTGGCTCCCACGAGCTGTCACCTGCAGGTCCCTGCACACAGCAACACCTGAGAGTGCCAGGTGCCCTGTGCTGTGTCTGGGCTGCTCCTCCTCTGATTCATGGCTGCATTTTCCTCTGGGATCTCTCAGTTGCACCTTGCAGATTTGTCCTTCCAGGAAGAGGCTCTCCCTGGTCCTGCCGGTCTCAGTTGCTCCACATTGTTTCAGGCAGTTGGGGTTTGATGCACTGGGCTGAAACTGGAGAGAGCTTTTACTCCTAATATTTATTTTGTGAGCAAGTTATTTGTAATTGTAGCAGGTCCCCTTAATACCACTTGCATTAGAAAGGTGAATGTATGAGTTTTGTAATAATTGACATTCATTGCCAGGGTAATATCAAATGTTTGCTCACACATTTGCTCCCTCTTTGTGGTGTCCCCCTCTTTGACCCTTTCCCTCCAGCACTTGTTTTGCCTCATGTAAATTTCTAACTGCTTTTGGTGCACGTTCCTGGCCTGGTTTCTGCCCCACAAGTGTTCGTGTGGTGCCTCCAGGCTGTCCCATGTGCTGGGAGCTCTGGGTCAGTCCCTGCTGCTCTCAGCAGGACCAGGACAGAAAGTGACTCCAGCTGTGAGCAGGAGCAGAACAAGAACCTGTGCAGGACTTTGTTCATCATTCATGTCCTTTCCATGGATTCTCCAGCTCACTGTGTCCTGCTTGTGCAGCTCCCTCAGCAGCTTCCAGGGCAGCCACACTTTGTTTCTCCGGTGAGCATCTCTTCTCTCCTGGCTGAGAGATCCTGACTTTCTGCTGCTCTTTTTAGGGTGGGTGGAGAACTGTAAGCAACCAAGTCCTTTTATTCTGTGCAGTGTAAGGCACCTCATCTTTCTGAATTGTGTTTTTCATCTTTGCTGATAAGTGTTGATATTTATACTTTCACACCTTACCATAATGTCAGCATTTGACAGTTACATGCAGTAAAAACAGACAATTTTTTTTTCTATAAATTACTGTGGTGTAATACAAAAATTCAGAATTTTCTAAATATTTGAGTGACTCAGAATTTTTTTTGCTCAGGAACGCAAACCTGACTTTACATCCACCCATATTCTTCAGTGATTTCCCAGTGCAGTCCAGTGGCACCCAGACTTTTTGCTGGAGTGAACCTTGAGAAGTTTGGAGTGGTCACAGTGGCTGGGAGAAGCTCCTGAGCAGATGTCTCCCAGATATCATCCCTCACATGCCCAGGGCTGGCTAGGGCAGGGCAGGACTATTGTATTTGCAGGGCATGCCCAACGAGGGCAGGAATGATGAATATGACTCCATGTTCTCAGAAGGCTAATTTATTGCTTTATGATACTATATTATATTAAAGAATACTAAACTATGCTATACTAAAGAATACAGAAAGGATACTTACTGAATGCTAAAAAGATAATAATGAAAACTCGTGACTCTTTCCAGGGCCCCAACACAGCTTGGCCCTGACCGGCCAAAGAGTGAAAACAACTCCCAGCAGAATCCAATGGAACAATCACCTGTGGGTAAACAATCTCCAAACACATTCCACATGAGCACAACACAGGGGAAGCAAATGAGATAAGAATTGTTTTCCTTTTCTCTGAGGCTTCTCAGCTTCCCAGGAGAAAAGTCCTGGGCGAAGGGATTTTTCAGAGAATGTGAATGCCACTCAGGACCACCAGTGTCACTGCAGCCCCTGGGAAGGTGATGAGGAAAATCCTCCTGGGAAGCATTTCCACAGACATGGGGGCAAGGAGGGATTTGGGGTGGTCAGTGGGATCCACAAAGGGGAAATCACACCTGACCAGCCTGATACCCTTCAGCACTGATACAGGGATTAAAAACCTCTGAATGACCAGGCCCCAAGGACAAGGGAAAGATGATACTGAACCTTCACCCAGGACATTCAGTTCTAAGATGGGACTTTTGGCCCAAACAGTAGGAATTTTTTTTTTTTTTTGGTAAGGAAAACCAGCAAGGCTTCCCACTGTGCCTTCTTAAATTTTCCTCTCTGCTTGTTGTCAGGAAGTGGAATCACGTGTGAAAAGAAATTTATATGCCAGGACATTGTTTCAAGTTGCTGTACAGTGATCAGTCTCGTCTTCTTTCTGGAAGAAATTTACTATTGGCTCAGAATCATAATGAAAAACTCAGAATTCTTACAAGTTTATTGCAAAATAAAAAGATGAAAACTCTTTCTGTCTTTTTGTGCCTTTGATGTGCTTTTTTTTCTTTAATGCACATGTTAGTGCACCATGTATGTGGCATGTATTTTCTGTTTCACTTCTTTTTTTTTTCTGCGGTAGTAAAAGAGGTTGTTTTCTTTTTTAATCGCTTCCCATCTGATTTAAATTTGAAGTAGTTCATTCTGGCTTGGCTCGTGTTTAAATTGTAGCAGGAAAAAATTGTGCAACTAGAATAAACCTAACTTTAAACTTTTATGCACTAATCAACAGAATGTGATATAACTGCTGCTAACTCAAGCTGAAGCCTTTTTTCCTTGTCTTGAGTTACTTGGAATATATCTGTAATTCAGTGTTTTTCTGCCTTTTGTATTCTCCTTGTGCTGAGCAGTAACAATATTCAAAAATTTCAAAAAATACCAAGTTTTGCTGCCCTGGGGAATGTAAAATAAATTCTTTGGGCTGCGTTATTGCAGAGGTGGAAGCACAGAGGGGGACATGGTTGTTCAGCTTCACCAGGTTCAGACACTGGCAGGACTCACCTTGACTCCAATGTGTGTCACTTCCGTGCCCATTTTCTTTCTGATTTTCCCCTTACCCTTTCCTTGTCCCTGCTGTTCACCCAGGTGGCTTTTTTTATTTAATCTCCCCACCCTGGGGTATATTTGGGGAATCCCTACCTGGTACTGAAGGCGCATCATGTGTAAAGCCGGGACACCCCCTTGCACAGCCCAGCATTGTGAAGATTTGTTTATTCCTACTCCACTTACTTTCATAAAAATGCATAAATGGTGTTTCTTACATCAAAGACATAAATTGTCTGTCCTTTACCTGATGCAATTTCACAGCGGTGGATTATTTAATCTAAGTGACTTCAGTAGACTTTTCTAAATATACCAAGTGGGACCAGGTGCCTGATCTGCTTTAATACCATGTACCTTTTATTAAGGGTTGATCAGCTGCCATTTCCATTTATATTTCCTGATGTTCTTTCTTGATTCAAGGTTATTTTTAAGTCACCCAGGTCAGGAAGGATATGAGTGGGGTGGAGTGCTGAGGGAAGTGTGGATAATTAATGGAAAACATATTTGAAAGGGAGTTTTGAAAGCTTCCAAAGAACAGTATTCAAATGTAATTGACTCATTTTATTAAAAACACTTACTAGATTCAGGCTGCTCCCTTCACCCTCTTAAAACCCCCTGAATCATGAACCCATCCAATTAATTATTACTAAGTAATACTTATATCAATAAAAGTATCCAGTTCTGCATGTATTTCATGTATAACATGCACCTTCCATTGCAGATTACTCATGCCATGAAAATGTTGGTATATGTTAATTTTTAGTTGTTATTTGGAAACTGGAGTGTGTTAAATGTGCTTAGAGTACCAGCACTTTCCATGAGCCATTTGAGACAGGCAGAGGGCTGCTAAGGTAAAATTGTGGAAAGTTTCAGCCTGCAATTATTGGCACCCTGTCTTGTTTTCAATGTTGGGATCACAATGTGGCACAATAGAGTATGTCATAACATTGTTTCTTGGGTTTATTTATTTATTTTTAATTTTTTTTTTGAAAGTAAGGACTTAAAGGGCAACAAATAATTTAGGGAGATACTGGAAACTCACTTTGTCGGTGAGGGCAGGCTTGGTTGTTGGCAGTGTTTAAATTGAACAAGAGCTGTCTCATGGAATAAATTCGTATGGCTATAACTGTCAGCAGGCTACAATATCCTTCTCTACCAGCAAAGAGTTTCAATCCCTCTCCTATTTTCCTTGTGTGCCCCTTGTCCTCTGTCAGGTGGCTGTGCTCAAATCTTTGGTCTCTCCCTGCCTCAATAAAGTCGTCCTTCACAGGCAGGAGTAGCTGCAGGTTTTATTTATGCAGCTGGCATTGGGTGTTCCTGGAGCTGCCTGGCCTGGTGAGAGGGGAAATTTGGGGTGCTGTGAACTCCCTGCAGGGAGTGGGTAACAGCTGGGCCACCCTGTGCTGCTGTGGTGTCTCTAGGGCACCCATTAGCTCAGCCCTGCTGCTGACACAGGGCTGGTCTTTGTATTTATTTGTGTCACCAGAACTGCCTGGGCAGCAAACCTTCCTGTGCCATACGGAGAAACAGATCCATCCATCCATCCATCCATCCATCCATCCATCCATCATCCATCCATCCATCCATCCATCCATCCATCCATCCATCCACCATCCATCCATCATCCATCCATCCATCCATCCATCCATCATCCATCCATCCATCCATCCATCCATCCATCCATCCATCCATCCATCCATCCATCCATCCATC
>NW_005054431.1:1739346-1788151 GCF_000277835.1 Geospiza fortis | reverse complement strand
TGCTGAACAGGCCGTGCCACTTGGAATGACACCCTGTTCCTGAGCTGGGATGGATTTGTGTAGCTACATTTCTCCTCACAGGGAAAAGCAAGACAATCTTCCCAAGAATGTTTCTAAAATTCACATTTGCTGAACCTCAGAGAATGGTCAAAACAATTCTCATTTGCTGCGCCTGTGTTTGTGCAAAAGTAAAATACAATATAAAAATTTTTACCCCAAAAAATAATATTTTGTTTCCTTGGCTTATCAAGGAAATGATATATCAAATGATATATCAAATATATCAAAACTATCAACTAACAATCACAAAATTCCATACAGTTATATACAATTAAATACTTAACAAATTCAGATATGATATGATATGATATAATATATATATAATCATATAGATTAATATAATATAATATAATATAATATAATATAATATAATATAATATAATATAATATAATATAATATAATATACCAGCCTTCTGAGAACTTGGAGTCAGTTCTCATCTCTCCCCTTGTCCTGGGGACCCTCACAACCCCACAACACCCAGAGCCCTTTGGGTGCACGGAAAGCCTCAGCCCATCCCAGTGCCCCCTGCTCCACACCCAGGGTGGATAAACCACAAGATGCTGCTTGTGCAGTGGGCTGTGGAGCAGCCAGAGCCGTGTGGCCGTGGGCGTCCTGGAGCTGGGCATGCTTCTCTTGCCATCCATAGCCACAGGGAGATGCAGCAGACATTCCAGATTGGACTAAATGGAAGTGTTGGCACCTGCTAGCAGAGCAAACACGGAGCAGACAGCACCAGTCCCTGCCATCACCAGCATGGAATACACAACACGGGCTTGGGAGGGTGGAGAGATGCACATTTTCTGTTGTGGCTGTTGATACTGAAAGCTCTGAGGGTGTCCTTAGGCTTAGCAGTTGAAATATTTGTTTAAAAAACTTATGTTGGGTTATTTTCTTACATGCTGGATAAGCAGCACTGGCTTAATTTTTGGCATGGTTTGCTGATTCTCACTGTAGGTTGTTTCTGGAGCTGGAACATGCTGGGTCTGTAGGTGAACATAAATGTTCTAAAATATATTTAGTGTTATTAAATTTAGTGTTCTTAAATATTACATAAAATGTAATATATTTTGTGTTAATAAATGTTAAATTTATTAACTTTTAGAGTGTGGCAGAGTATCCCAAAGCTTTGGAAAATGTATAAGTTAGATTTCCAAAGTAAGCCCATTTAACCCTCTCTCATGACCTGGAAGAGCTCCTTCTTGCAGTCCTGAAATGTGCTTCCTAAACATACGGATTTAAATGTATTTTCTGAGGTGTTCCTACATAACTCCTATCATCAAGGTCCTCCAAATGTGGCAGGAAGAATTCTTTCCTACTGTGCTTGGCACCCATCACATGCTTAGTAGTGTTGGCCTGAGTTTTTTTAATTTTTATGTAACTGCCATGTCCCTGCCACAGGCTGTGTTTTAAAAATAATGCTTGCACATCTCCTGTAGGGTTAGGCACATCACCAGCAGGCCAGAATTTCAGGTTTTCCAGAATCAGTTGACAGCCAGCAGGAGTAATATCTTTGTTTTAAATATATACTGTCAAATACTGTATTTTTAAAAGACAATAAAAAGCTGTTGAAAACCAGCAGTGCAATTGGTCTCCTGGTCAGACACCCACACTCAGATGTGGAAGCTGATGCCTGGTGTGTGGTCTGAGCTGCTCTGATGGCTGCAGAACAGGACAGCACTGACAATTATGGCACTGTTGCCTCTCTCAGCTTTTCAAGATGAACACCAAACCCCCAATTTATTTTCTCTGAATTGCTGTGTTCCAGTGCTGCACCCCTGCCTTTGTACAGAGGAGCTCTGCGGCCCTCTCTGAGCTGAGCGTGAGCCCTTGGGGCAGTGCTGATGTCCAGGACACTGAGGGTTGAGCCTGCAATTTGTTTGAGAGCCTCTGGAGACTTGTGTGTGGCTGCAGACCTTTCATCTGGGGCACTTTCTGGTGGAATAAAAGAAAAAGGGATTGCAGTGCTCCTGCAGTGATGCCACGCACTTGCAGCTTTTTGTCAGCAGACGATGTTTGCCTGCTGATGGCCTGCCCTGAGAGATGAGTGAGGCCAAAAATACCCCAGGTTTTGAGGCCAGGAAAGCTCAGTTGTGTTTGCAGAGCCCCAGGCAAAGCAGCCCAGCCTGGCTGAGGGTGTGGTGGGGCACAGAGCACCCCTGGGAGGACATTTAGGGACGGAGAGCACGAGACAGCCTCTGCAGAGGGGACGCCAGCGCTTGGAGTGTCAGCCCTGAGCTGTAAGGCATTAATTACCTGCCATTCGTAATTGTTATGTAATTAATGTGGGACGGTTCCAGCATGGCTCCTGCAGCAGATTGAGTGTGGATTATGTCAAAGCAGCTTCACCACCACACACCAAGAGTTTGATCTCCACTCTCTCCTGGGCTCAGCAACTGATGGCTGGGTAGAGTTTTCCAGGGAATTACATGAATTTTAGACATTGCATGCAATGGAAATACGCTGTTTTTATAAGCAGTTATTGTCCCACACTATGCCCTAAACATACACAATAATTTCACAACAAAAGAGGACAATAATTTTCAGGGAAAATCTGTTTCTCTTGATATGTGTGCAATACATTTAGTCTTTTTTTTATTTAAAAAATCGTTGGGAAACTACATGGTAGCAGCCTTCCTATTTAGCAGAGAGAGCTTTCTTTTGTGGTTCAGGAAATTTTCACATTGGACTTCTGCCAAATTTTGTTATACGCCTTAAATACATGAAATATTTGGAATGGCCACCTATAATGAAAGTAAGCAAGTACAAATTGGCAATGAATGACTTCCCAGGCAGTTAATCACACAGAATCCAGGGATTTTTTGACTGGATTGCCAGCTGAACTAGAATTGGCAGAAGTCAGGGAAAAGGGCTGAGGTCAGCTGGAGGCTGAGCGTGGTGCCTGTGGGAATAGGGCACTGGTTATGGGAAGCAGGGAAGAGCTTTTGGGACTGCACAGGACTTGCTATGGGATGACTCCAGGAGGAACCTAAGGCAGGGAAAGGATGAGTACGCATGGAAAATAATGGACTAAGCTAATTAAAGAGACCGGTCTGGCCTGCCCAGGTGTGTGATCACCACAGTGGGTCCTGTCCTTGCCCGGAGCTCTGAGGTGCAGGACACGATCAGCCCTGAGCAGCACAACACTGAGGTGCTGATCAAAAGCCAAAAGCTGTTTCTTTGTGACAGTGATGCCTTCAAATTGTAGCTTTTATAATTTTCATACATTTGTGATCCTGCAGTTCTTTAGTGTATAACTCTAAACTCCACATTCAGTGTCAGCTGCTGCTGTCCCATTTTGGGCAGACACAACAAATCCTCTCCAGGCCTGGCAACCAAGGACACCTCACTGCCTCAGGGCCCAGAAATTAAACAAAAGTGAGTTGGGGGAATCAAACTTGGGGTCCATGACTTCATTAGCTGAAGCTGTGATTGGAACATTAACCCCCAATATGCAAATGCACCAAACTTATAAAAATGTGAAAATCCCATGGTCCATTTTTGGGTGTAGCCCCTGAGGGAGGGATTTGTCTGCCCAACATGTACCTGAAGGCCCTTTAATGAATATCACTGCTTTTTATTCCCTTACCTTGGTCTGGCCCCTGTTTTTAGGCAGCCCAAAAGGCATCAATAGCACGGAGGGATCCCTCAAACTGCTGCCAGCAGCCACTGGGGACTGCTCAGGTTGGCAAGAAAAAGCATTTGGCAAGGTCTGAGGAGGAAAGTGGCCCTGAACAGCTTTTGAGAAGTCTGGCCCTTGTTTTTAGGTACCCTGAAAAGGCATAACCTTCAGAGTTACTTTGTGGCTGATAAGTGGCCCTGAACAGCTTTTGAGAAGTGTGTCTGAATTGCAGAAATCACTATAAAGCCTTTCCCTGTGTCACTGCAGCGCTGAGCTGTGTGAAGGTCACTTGTGCACCTCAGCACAGGGGCAGCAAGGCCCTGGGGTGAATAGTGAGGGACCTGCGCAAAGTGCAGCTGTGGTGGCTCAAAGTATTAGACAGTTTAGTAGCCTCCTCAGGACCAGATTGTTTTTGTTGTTGCTTCAATTATTTGCTGTAAGAATTTTATGCTGTGCTCACCTGAAACGAGCTCTTCTCCACCCTGGCTTTGTGTAAAGGTGGAGAGAAAAGGTTTTACCCCATCAGCATTACAATCTGTGCCTGTGGCCCAGAAAGAGTTTTTGTTTTCTTGAATTGTGGTACGTTCCCACATTACATTAAAAATAAATTCCTAATACTTTTTGTGCCTATAAAAATCTTCAAAAAGGGATGCTAATTATTATTTTTCCAGCCCTTTGATTTGTTTTATGTAGCATGTAGTATTTATTTTCTTTAATATTCAAGGATGGAAAAGAATTAGGATAGCAGAGAGAAAAATGCAAATTTTCTATTCCTAAGGTACCTGCATCATAATGATAACATGTTTGTTGATCTGTGTTTGTGTCTGGTTTGTGCCTTGTGGTTTCTTTTCTTTCAGAGGTAACAGATAAAAATTTCAGTACTTTGTAATAATGTGTTTTCTCTTCTTTGTACTGAATAAATAGTGGCTGGTAGGTTTTGGTTGTCTGTTGAGTTTTTCAAGTGAGCAGGTGATGTGACCTGCTGCTCCTCACACCTGCACACAGGACAGGGAAAACTCACTGAGCAGTGGGGATGGAACAAAAAGCTGAGCAAAAAGAACCATTAATTTCTGTAAGGACCTTCAGCATGTGGTGTGTTTTCAGTGCCTGGAAACTTTTTTGGGAGTTAGTGCAGGAGGGAGAAGTGCTGGGAAGGGTGGGTGATGCAGGTTGGAATTGCGGCTTTCTAACCTCAGTGACAGCTGAGTCAGACATGAGGGCCCCAGAGTCCTCTGCATTCAGGTGGAGCTTTGCATTTATTTTGGTGATTATAAGGTTTCAGCATGGTGGTCCTAATTCAGCCAGCTAAACCAGAGGACACATTGCTGGCAGTTAAACACCCACTGTCTTTAATTATTCTGGTGCTGTTGGGTGAGTGGTTGGCACATTGAAAATCTTCATCCCAACTCTCCAGCCAGCAGTGTAAATAGCTGTATTTGGATGACTGACCTTCTTAGCAGGACATGGTGTTTTTGCTGTACACAGGCCCCACATTATACTGGGACATCTGTCACTTTGTTAGGCTGCAGAATCCCCTGCAGCTGGTTTTATTAGGACTCTCCTGCATAACCCCTTTAGCTGAATGACATTATCACTGCCCTGCTCTGTGCTTCAGAGGAATTGTCAGCAAGTTGCTGTTCAGTGTGTCACCTTTAAATGGTAGTCATTTAGCTGGAGCAATGGCATAGACCAGCACTTGTGGAAATTTAAAGATTTATCTGATATAAATATTTACAAGATATGGGTTTCCCTGGTAACTTGAAATATCTAAAAGGCAAACCTGTAAAAAATGTAGGGAGCTGTGACGTGTCTCTTAGTGTTAAGATTTGTTCAGCTGTTCAAGCTGTGGTACTAGAAAACCATCTTTTTTTTTTTTTGGAAAAGCAAACTTATTTTGTTGTACTGCAAGACAAAATTAGGTTCATATCTCTAACGAGAAGAATTAGAGATATGCAGCACTGATAGCAAGTAAAGCATTTGCCTGCTGTATTTTGTAATGGCACATACCTTCATTTAAAAATTATTAGAAAGAGAATAACTCTGGCATCTCAATCACTGAGTAGCTACTGAAAGCAGCCCCTAAAAGTTGTGTTTTCGTGATTTTATGGCCCATTTTTGGGCACACTTTGCTCTTCCCTCATTCTCTGGATCATTTAAGCACTAGCAAGTGGCTGTGGCCACTGAGAGGTGGCTAATTTGAGCCAGGATAGCCAAGACCTGCAACCACAGCTTGTGGCTACCTGTCCCACCTCTGTGCTGTATTTTTTTTGTACACAAATTATTTTATAACTCTGTTATATATGTGGTTTAACTCAGCAGCTCTTGAGACAACTTGTGTTCATAAAGCCAGCAATGTTCTGTTGTAAGGAAAAGGTGTGGGAGGAGAATAAAAAACGATCCCGTGGGTCTTGTCAACGGAGCTTGGAGTGGTTTTTGTGCTTTTTGATTGCACTTGGAGTTCCTCTGAGGAGGAGGAGGAGGAGGATGAGAAAGAAGCCCTCACATGTCACAGTGACACAGGAGCTGTTTGCTGGGAGTCACACAAGGCTTGGGACACTGGGTCTGCGCCCAGAGTTTGGGTTGAAGGTTGGGCTTGGTGATCCTGGGGGTCATTTCCAGCCCTGTTGGTTCTGTGGTTCTCTGTGCACCCCCCCTGCCTCCTCCACAGCAGCCAGGAACTGATGCATCACTGAAGGTTTCACTCCCAGATTGCCAAAATCAGGGCAGCACCTTTGCTCTGGGCGGGTTCTCTGTGGCTGGATCCCACAGAGCTCCCCCAAAACTTCCTGGTGGGAATGTGCCTGCATGTGGTGACAGTGATGGGAATGTCACTTGGCAGCTGGAACTTGGTTGAACAATATTCTTCCTCTTCTCATTTCTCTCTCTTATTGCATCTGGCTACATCAGTTGTGTTTTTACAGCAAGCAAATAAATTCATGTTCTTTTTATGCCTTTTTTTTCCCCTTTTTTTACACGGGGATATAAAACTGGGATGTTACAAGACAATATGTTTCCCCAGCTGTGTTAAAAATGTGAACTTTGAAACTTCTTTCTTTAGTTATCAAAAGCACTTCTGCATTGTTTTGTCTTTGGAAAAGATAATTTTGAACGCTTGATAGAGATTGCTTTGTGGGTTTCTTTTTCCTAAGAAACCTGAATTAACCTGGTTATCTTTCTGACACCATGTCAGGCAGTAGGATGGCAATCTCCATAATTACTACAACTCCTGCAGTAGTAGCAGTGGTATCCCATTTTATGCAAGTGCTAGAACAAAGACGTTTATTAATGTTTTACATTACAAAAGTTAGAGAGGAGGTGTCAGAAATAGAATTCTAAGAATGAAGGCGAGAAGTGGGGGAATCCAAGGGGGGTGTCCCTGCTTGCTGCTCTTCACCTTTTTGTTGGAATTATT
Organism: Geospiza fortis; assembly: GCF_000277835.1. NCBI lineage: Eukaryota > Metazoa > Chordata > Aves > Passeriformes > Thraupidae > Geospiza > Geospiza fortis. Next base: position 1,781,058 of record NW_005054431.1, on the reverse strand, counting down.
TTGCATGGAAATAAGAGTTTCAAAAGACCTGGAAAAAAAAAGTAATTGGTTCAACCAACACAAAATTCTTTTTTTTTTTTCTTTGATTTTATGTTTCTGAGCAACTATTGATACAGAGAAGCATTTAAATTTCCTTTAGGATAGAAAGGTGTGGGGCTTTTAACCTGTTGCCACCCCCTACCCATGCCTTGCACCAATTCTGGTGTAAATCAGAGCAGAAGATTTCAGTAGTATTTTTCCTCTTGTTAGAAATAGTTTACAAGAAAAGATGACTTAAGGAATATTTTATCTGTTGCTGCAGAAAGAACCCCACATTTTCAGCAAGAAAATGATCAAGGCATTTAACTGACCTGAAGGCTATAGCTGAATTCCTACAGTATTTTTTACATTATGCCCTGTATGCCTGCTAATGCAGAAAATGAGGTTTTATATGGTTTCCCTTTCTTGTTATCAGCAGCAAAACTGGATGGCTTTTCCATCCTTACACACTGCTGTGTGTTTCTCTGCCTTTGGAAAGGGTAATATTCATGTGGGCTACAAAGCTCTGAAAAATGAGAGGATTTTGAGAGGAGAAATTGAATTTCTGACATAGTCTTCCCACAATACATTCCAGTGAGTTAAGAACAAAAAACAACAGAAACTGTTTGTATTTAGATGCAGCTCTGAGTGATAAACTGCTTCTCAGACACTTTGATGGAAACTGATGGCTTAAAGATGGGCTGTTTTTCTGTATTTAAGAAAAAAAAAAGATCAGTTTTGGTTACAATTAAAAGAAAGAAACAGGCAATGTACTTTGCTTGACAGGGAGAGGGATTTCAGCTAAAACCAAGACTTTTATGTGCAAATGGAAAAAAGAAATGAGAAGCAAATTGAATTTCAGCGTTTGCTATGTGGAGACTTCTTTGATCATTCAGGCTGTACTATTACATGTTATAAGATATGTGGATCTTTACTAGAGTTTATTGAAACTCCAGTAGAAGGGAAGAAATCCCAACTTCTAAAACTTGGTATTTGCACCACTAAAAGAAAGTGCAATAACATCCCCCAAAATAATTCTGTTTGTCTCTAAGCTGAAGCTGGTTTTGCCACTCTGCTTCATTCCTTTTTCCAGATTTTCCAGCAATTTTTAATGAACAGCACTGTGAAACAAACATAGTGGAAAGCAGAGCTTTACTTAAAAGTTTCTTTGATTGTATGGCAAGTTCAAGACTTAATGAACTGCAGCTATCAGACACAACTGTCAAACTGGCAAGAAATAGTAAATTTGGCCTTTTTCTTGTCACAGAGGAGAGATGAGGATGCTATTCTGCACCTCTCAAGCCAGGGCTTTGCAGGATTTATTGTGGAAGAACAACAATGGGAAGGCTTTCCTGCTCAGAGATGATGTCCCCTGGGAGCCCAAAATCTCCGTGTTTATTCAGGTTAGCTTGAGAAAGCTCTTGCTGCTGGGGATGTGTATTGACACAGAAAGCAAAATTTGAGGTTGCATAAGAAGGAGGAACATAAAATATTCTCTTTGTGGAAAATGAACAGAAAATCCCATTGTTCTGCCTACAATTTACTCTCTTCTGGGAGAGAGAAAGTGATGCCTGTGCCTCTCTGCCCCCCTTTTCAACCCTTCTGTAACTCTGTCCTCTCCAGAACTGGAGAGGTGCTGCCTGCTTGGGATTGCCCTTGGTTGCCACTGCCACCTGTGCCTTGCAGACATTCCCAGATGAATTCTCCAGTTCTTAAATCCATGAGATTTGAGATTCTCAAATCCCCTGTGTGTGCACAGCAGGGTCAGGCTCTGCTCTGGCCTGGATGTTAGAACCCTGACTACTGAGAGTTTTAAACTTTGTGCGCTGACAGACACTGACTCCCCCCAAAAAACCACTGTATTTGACCTGAGGCCATAAAAAAGGCATCTAAAGTTAAATGATAAAACTGAGATTATGAGTATATAATTGAAATAAAAGTATATAATATGACATAATAGAAAACTTAGAGTTCAAAGTTTCAGAATATAATAATATATAACAAAAATATATATTATTTATATATTATTCATACTAGATACAATACAATACACCAATTATTTATAATAGATATATATTAAACCCTTGCTGCTTCTCCCTAGAATATTAGTAAATAGAATATTTCAAGCAACTTGGCAAATGTTAGGTGTTAATTATTATTTGTTATTATTGTTATTATAATATATATTATATGTATTATCTATATTATTTATAAAATATCTTATTTATTTTATATATAAAACAAAATAGAAGTTCTAAAATGAAGACTAGTGCTTCTTCTTCACCTTCTTCTTCAGTTTGAGTAATATTGTGTAATTAGATAAAAAAGTCCACATTATAAGCCATGGATACTTAGTTTAGTTAAAAAATTAATTTGTGTCATTTCTTAATTAAGAAGTTTATTTTCAAAAAAACCTTACAGAAAGAGAAATATGACTCTACTTTTAATTTGATAGAGTGAAGCACTGCAGAACTCACAGTTTGTGAGAGTGTTATATAAAGAAGAACTAATAAGCATCTAAGTCCAAACAAAAAATACCATCTCAGACATTTAATCCTGAGAGCAGAGTGGCCTATGAGGGGACAGGAGCCTCAGGCTCACATCTGGAAACCTCTGCTACCAGAAAGGTGCTTCCAGAGATCAGGATCAATCAGCAGTGCCAGAAAATGCCTGTCAGATGGAAATTAGGCTAATGCATCAACAAGGAGGTTATTCAACTTTTCTATCACAAATCCCTCTGTAAATTCTGTGCCAAAAAAGAGCACCTCTTTGCTGGACACCCAGAACTGCAACAGCTTTCTGGGAGAAAGAGTTGATGGAAGGGTATCCTCAGTTACAGGGTGCTGGAAAGGAGCTCAGCAGGAGCTGGGAAGGGAATGGAGCCCCAGGAGAGGCTGGGGGAGCTGGGAAGGGGCTCAGCCTGGAGCAAAGGAGGCTCAGGGGGCCCTTGTGGCTCTGCACAGCTCCTGCCAGGAGGGCACAGCCGGGGGGTGTCACCCTGACATTTTCTGAAAAATCCCCTTACCAGGATTTTTCCTTCTGAGAAGCTGGGAAGCATCAGCTTCTCCATGTTTTGCTGCTCTGGCATGTGATTTGGACAATTGTTTACCCAGCATGTGAATTGGTTTTAATTAATGGCCAATCACAGCCCAACTTTGTCAGACTCTGAGTCTGTCACGGGTTTTTATTATTCATTCTTTTCTAGTCTTCTGATGTCTCCTTTCTCTTTCTTTAGTATATAATTTTCTTTTGGTATAATATAATATAATTCTATAATAAATGAGCCTTCTGAGACCTTGGAGTCAATTCTCATCTCTCACTTCACCCTGGGGACCTCACAACAGCACAGCCGGGGGGGTCGGGCTGTGCTCCAGGGAACAGGGACAGGAGCAGAGGGAACGGCCTCAGGCTGGGCCAGGGCAGGCTCAGGGTGGATTTTGGGAATATTCCTCCCTAGAAAGGGCTGTCCAGCCTGGCACAGCTGCCCAGGGCACGGGTGCAGTCCCCATCCCCAGAGGGGTTTCAAAGCCCTGTGGATGTGGCACTTGGAGACAGGGGTCAGTGGTGGCCGTGGCAGTGCTGGGCTCGGATCTTCGAGGGCTTTCCCAGCCTAAACAATTCCATAATTCTGTGATCTCTGCGATTCTGTAGCTCCTTGTGGTCTGTCTGGTTTAAACCCCTTCCCCTCTCTCTCAGGGGTTTCAGTGTTTGGGTGGGTGGGAGGTTCTGCCACAGGGTGAGAGCAGGGCAAAATGAAGGCAATGAGTGGGGAAGGGATTAAACTTCCTACCGTCAGTAATTTACACCTTTGCTGCTGAAATAATAGTGCTGGAATGACAGGTGTGGCTGAAACCAGAGTTTGTGGGGGAACAGAAATCCAGGCATCCTCTGTAAGATGGGAGGAATTTCTATCCTGTTATCAGAGAATATGAGTAATTGTTGAATTACTTAAAAAGCAAACTTCAACATGTCCTTTGATATATCATGACACTAATTTGGGTGAGTATTAGGTATATTGTCTCAGTGTTTAAAATACTCCACACTGAAAAACCTTCAAACTGAATCAACTCCAAAATCTCTGTTACTAAGCTATGGAGTGTAGCACAGTTAGTATGACTGGGGACATATTAGTAAAAACCTGAAAAGAAAACACGTGCTGTAGTGCCAGGTGGGTAGATTGTTAAAAACTGAATGTGTGCTTAAGTGGGTCTTTGACAGTCAATATTATAAAATGTGGGTTCTATCTGTAATGGCACTGGTTTTACAGCCCTAGCATAATTTCATTTGACATAAAGCCTGAACACATTTCAGCAATCTCCGGCCACATTTTGAAAACTTAATTTTCAGCTCACAATTGGTGTAGTGCAACTCAGTTCTTACCCTTTTTATAAAACGTTGGTGGCTGTAAACCTCGTCAGTGTGAGATTTTTTTCTGTATTTGCAAGGTGAAGTACTGGAGTATTTACTGTTACAGCATGGCCAAATAATGTCAACAGTTAAGGAAATGTCAAACAATCTTTGTGCAAAACCAGAAATTGAAAATGGACAGTCAGAAGTCCTGGGGATTAGGGAAGCATTGTCATATGATGGAAACATCTTAATTGTTTTATGGCCAAGGTGAGGTGCATCATTGGTTTGTGTTTGTTTGGTTTTTTGTTTTTGTTAGGGGTGGTGGTTTTTTTTTTTTCTTTTGTTTTTGTTTTGTGTGTGTGTGTATGGTCATGTTTTTTTGGTTTTTGGTTTGGTTTGTTTGGTTTTTTTTGTTTCTGTTTTTTGTTAGTTTTGTTAGTTTGGGGTTCCTTTCATTGCAAATTTGGAGAATTCAAAGGTCAGTAGATTGAAGAATGTGTGTAGAAATGTCATGGAAATTTCATCTACATTTCTTGGTGGGTGAGACAGGACAGGACTCAGTCACTGGATCTTTGATGCGCTGAGGTGAGGCCAGTGTTTTATCTCCCTGTGCCTCTGAGTGAACCCCATCTGCTCAGGGGGTTGGTGCAGTCCAGACCATCCCCTGGGGGTCTGGAACGTCCAGATGTGCTGGAACGTCCAGATGTGCCGAGAGAGGCAGTTACAGGTTCCCTAAACGGGAACTATTCTCCTCACAGTCCTGGGGGTGAGGCTGGGAAATGTAATTTTAGTGAAGACGCTGCTCCTCTGAGAGCTGTGGTTGGAGCGGCTCTGTGTTCTGCTCCATGGCCTCTGGAATGTCTTTCCCTGCCCTCCTGGCTTGGATCCAGGTGGCCAGAGCAGCCAGTGGCGGGCTGTGAGTCCAGGGGAGGTGGAGGTCGAGGCTCTGGTGTTGCAATTACCTTTTCTTGCTCAGAACCAGAGTCTGTCGCATTTCTTGCCAATTTTTTTACAAAGTTGTAATGAGGCTCTGACCCTTCAGGGCTGCTTAACCACAGAGTGTGGCTGTCAGGGAGCATGGTGCAAACAAAAGGTGTTTTCCTGTGCAGTAAAATTTCATTCAGGTGTCATGAAAACCTTGTGTTTTGCTCTTTGCTGTGGTCTTTGATTTTCCATCAGAGCCCTGTCAGTCTCTGGCGTTGGTGTGTGTCTGTACCAGCCTTGTCCCTCATCTCACACAAAACTGCAGTTGCTTGAAATTTCAAGTGTTTGGTTTTTTTTTCCTTGAAAATGTTTATAGATAGAAATTATTATATATAACAGGGGTGTAACAAGGTCTGAGATGTGCTGACTTCTTATTCGTGCCTCCCTATCGTGTGTTGGCTCACTTCAGGGAGAGAAGCTCTGTTTATAGCAGTCTTGAGTTGAACTCTTTTACAGCAGATCTATATTTGGGCATCTTTGCACATATCCTGGTGTCTAAAATGGGCACCATAATTCTTACCTTGTAGAGGAGTTTGGAGATTAGTTACTGTCTGTAAAGAGCTTTGAAAATGTCAAATGCTGTGTTTGCATATTTTGAGAATATAATTAGAAGACAGTCAATTAATCTTCTTCCTCTAAATTAATACATTAAAATTGTTTGCTCTGTAGAAATTGTTTGTGTGAATGCTTAGGGGTGGATTTATCTTTGTTCCTTTTTATTTTTGGTACATATGTGATGGTGTTTGCTGAGGAAGCCAGGCTTCACTTTTGCAGCACACAGTATAGGAGTGCAATCTTCCAAATTCCAGGCTGTTCAGATAATTGCATTATTTATCTGCCTGCGCATTCTTTAAAATGAAGCTGCATGTTTTCAGCAGTGAGGGTAATTTGTTACCTAGAAAATTTTAACTTGGGCTCAGGAGGGTTTTTCATTTTTTTCTGTGTTTATTTTCTGTGTTAGGATGGATAAAGGAGGGTGTGTGTCTCATCTTGATCCTGTATGTTTGATGCAGGAGCTCTCTGGAGAGATTTTTCTGGTCCATATTACATAAGTAATCAAAATGGAAGGTTATAAATGTTTGTTCTGGCCTTTAAAGTCTGATCTTTTAATTAAAATACAGGGATGTCTTCTGCAGGGCAAACCTGATGCTGAGGTTTGTGTCAGAATCGGTGTGGAGGAGCTCGCAGCACTGCCAGTTTCAGAGGAAAGGGCTGGAGAGCTCTGGCTGATCTTTGGACAGGGAGGGGGAAGACTGTCAGTACAAGGAGAAAGGTTAAGGTTGTGACAACTGGTGAAAAAATGAGACAGTGTGAAAAAAATAAAGAGCAAAACACAGAAAGCTTTGAGTCCTGAAAAACGTTTAACACTGCAAATGATTACAGTACTCCCTTTGGTCTGTTTCTGTCTGTTTTCCCCATCTGTCCTTTTTGTGTCAGCTTGAAAATCACATTTTCTATTGATGCAGCCACATTCCTACTGATACAGCTCTATTTCTACTACTATATTTACTTATATTTATATTTATATTTACTTATATTTATATTTTTATATATTAAAAAAAATGTTTCTACTAATTTATTTGTATTGTGTTCAGTTATGTGGTAGAGCTGCAGTCCTGGTTCATGTCACCTGGGCCATGCTTGAGGGGGGACCAAAACTTGGAGTGAGTTGAGTGTTCATTCCCTCCAGTTTGGGCCAAATGGAAGTTGCTGAGACCCTGAAATGGGGCAGGGGTGAGGAGTGAAGGGCTGTGCTCCCATCCCACCTGCAGCAGGGAAAAATGGGGATTTCTGTGCTCCTTCTCCATCACTTGCACTGCAAACATTTCACTGCCGGAGTGTCCGCAGGTGCCTGCCCGTTTGTTCAGCTCTCAACATGAGTGTGTATGTCCTGAAAAACCTCCCAAATTACCATCAAACCAGCACTTTCCGGGAGTGGTTGTTCCTTTGCCAGCACAAGGAATGTTTTAGAGAGGAACCCAAGCCTGGAGGGAGCAGAGGCAACAAGTGGTGGCTGGAATATTTTTGTGTTTACGTGTGAGCTGCAGCTCTGAGCGCTGTGTCCTTTTCCTGGTGCTTGGGAGGATCAGAATGCTGGGAATGGGGTCGGGGGTGAGCACAGGGCTGGCTGTGTCCACCCCCCAGGTCTTTGGAGCAGTTCTGTCTGTCTCTGGGCTCGGGCAGGCTGGATTTGGCCGTGCTTTGTAGGAGTTGCTCTCCACTTTTCAGGAATGCAGCCTGCAGAAGTGTCCTCAGGGCACATCTCAGCATCAGTCACCTGGGGAAATGAGATGCAGAGATGTGTCAGTGGCAGCCCCAGGAGCCCTGGTGCTGGTGGGAGGGAGGCAGCAGCCCTGGCAGGGCTGTGAGTGTTGACTAGAGACTGTGCTGTCACTGCAAGGCAGCTCTCAGGTCCCTGGGAAGCAAGTGGCTTGTGGTTTCTGGCAGCAAATTCCCACTGGGCTGTGTCAAATGCACTTTGAGATGAAGGTACCCGTGTTCAGTTTATTATGAGTGAATAATTTAGCTGCACTTACTTGTTGTACCCATTCCTGTAGGTTTTACTTGTTAAAATTTTCCTTTCATGTGGCAGAATTTTCCCCTGTTGATAAACTGCTGCTGAAGTACAAATGGTCTGCATTGAAAATAGAGCAGATGGGGCCATATTAGCCTGGTTCTCTCATCCATGAAAACAAGTGCTGTAACCATTGTAATTTGGTGTAATTTCAATGCAAGTCAACAGTGTTGCAGGAGAATTTAGGTCCTCAATGACCTTTGTGTATTCCTTGACTTCTGTTTTGCATGCAAGTTGGTATTTTCTAATTGACAGAGTAAGAGTTTATAACACAGGGGGCATTTATGTGTAATCTCCCTAACTGGAAAACTGTTGATTGCATAATTACATATAATTACCTCAGTTGTTCTTGGCCTGACAATATTTGCAGGATGGCTCAGGAAGGCAATTCACTGTCAGATGTCAGAATAGATTTTATGGAGCAGGTTGGCACTTGATTAATTCAATATTGGCTGAAGAAAGGAGACATCAAGCCATCCCATCCCTCACCCAGTACAAGATATTTTGTATTTGTCCAGTTTGAAGCTAAACCTGGAGCAGATACCACAGCCCATCTCTGAATATTCTCAGTGTGGGAGATCCAAATCAGCATCTTCTAATGTGCTCTAGGCAGATAAAAGCCCTATTCTAATTTCCCTCTGAAATATTTTTCTCCCTGGTTCTGTTCAGTATCAGATGTCTACCTATCAGGGATGATGAAGTAACACTAAAATTGTAAAAAAACCCCTCCTTAATCCCCAGGTGTCACCAGAAAGAAACACGGAACCTGAAATACTCCAGTGTGTCTCTACCAGGTTTGCAAATTACTTCTTTATTTTTTTAAAGAATCAAAATTGAACCCAAAACCATCAAGAAAAACCCCAGGAAACTTGTTAGAGCCAGCATTTTATGAAGGCACCAGCGCATCTCGTTTATAATCAGGTGCAGAGCAATCTGAAGGCTGTAGAAGACTCTCATGCCACCAAGGGAAGTTTTAATTAGCCCCTCTAGGACTATGAGAAAGGCTTCGACCAAAGGTCCAACTGCTCTAATTGCCTGTGCCACACAGTGGCTGTGAGGACATGCTGGGGAAGGCATCTATTTAATACTTTTACTTTTCCCTTCCCTCTGCTCTGAAAGGACTTTCCAGTTATTTTCAGCTTCAGGACTGTTTGCATTACTAATATGTGAATTCTGTGTGTTTGGTAGCCCAGAAATCCTGCACAGTGAGCCCTCTGCTCTCCCTGCACATCACTGCCACTGCATTTACTGCTTCCTTTGTCACATAGCAGCCCCAGACTATCACCAGCTCTGTGAATAACCACTTTCTTCTGTTTGTTTTGAAGCTGTTTTCTCTGACCTTTGTTTAATAGATTTTTTTTACTTTTACTTGGAAAAGAAGTAGACCTGTGACACTCTATTCATCCACTTTGTACACCTCCTGGTTTTGCAGGCTCCTTTTCTATCCCCAACGTTGTTCCTTCCATAGAATTACAGAACATTCTGGTTGGAAGGGGCTTTTTAAGGGTTTCCTAGTCCAACCCTCCCTGCAATGAGCTGTGATTTCCTCACCTTGATCAGGTGGGTCAGAGCCCTGCCCAGGCTGACCTTGAATGTCTCCAGGGATGGGGCACCCACGTTCTCCTGGGCAGCCAGGGCCTCACCACCCTCATGGTAAAATACTCCTTCCTCATATCCAGTCTGAATTGGCCTCCTTCTTCTCAAAGCCATCATCCCTTGTCCTTTCTCTGTGCTGAGGGGTCCCACATTAAATTTTTAGTTATCCAGCTGGGACATACCCAGCCTTTTCCACACCGCTTCTGTTTTTTTCTGAACCTTTCCCAGTTTATGTCTGTGTGAAAAGTCCAAAAGTGCCCACGGTACTCAGGATGTTCCATAGTGTAACTGCCTTGTTCACTTTGTTCTGTTTCTTTCCCAGCCATGCCTGTAGTCTGACTTGCTTCTTTTGGCATGTCTGAGCATTGGGATGGTGTTTCCATGGAACCTTTCCTGGGACCTTGCTCCTGAGTGGTGCTACCAAGCACAAAGTCCATCTTCCCACACGTGAAGCTTGGAATGTTTTTCCTCATGTGTGTCATTTTGCATTTGTGACAATTAATTCTGACTGCCCTCTTGCTCTCCCAGTAACTCAGGCCTGTTGAAGTTCTTAATAATAGATTCTCATCATTACTATCTCAAATAATTTACAAACTTTGTCATCCTTTGTCATGGCTGTCCCAGTCCTCAACAGAATTCCCTGAGGAAGTCCTTTGATGACTTTGTTTCATTCTAAGAACTGACAGATGGCCCAATAGTCCAACTGATTCCTAGCTTTTGAGCAGATTTTTTTTAGTTTTTCTTTTATTTCATTTTTTTTTTTTTCATCTGTGGAGTGACCTTTTTCTTTTAAGTCCTAGATGCTTAAGCATGTCCCTAAATGTCTGTCAAAATCGCTGTGAAAACCATTTTTATTGCAATTCAAACACCTGTTGGCCTCTCTGAGAGCTCCTCTGGGTTTACAGGACATGCCATCCTTGTACAAAAACCATCTGACTCTTCCCAAATACATTGTGTTAATTCTGATGTCCACTAATCCTGTTCTCATTATAGCTTCTACTAATTGGTGTGATACAAGCATGAAATGTGTTGGCTCAGAAGATCTCCCTGGAAACTTCAAAATGAATTCTCAGTCCTGTCATCATTCCGTTCTCATGCTAATTTAGCAGCAATGGGGTGTGGATTTCCTGCCAGGAGTGGTGGCACAGCGAGTCCCAGCATGGGGGAATCTTCCCTGGCAGAGAGGAGCTCTCCTGCCCACCATGCTGCTGGCACAGCCATGGAATTACAGGATGGTTTGGGTTGGAAGGGACCTTAAAGCCCATCCATCCCACCCCTCCATGGCAGGAACACCGGTCCGGGGCTCCCCCAGCCTGGCTTGGGGCGCTTCCAGGGATCCAGGGGCAGCCACAGCTGCTCTGGGAGCTCCATCCCAGGGCCTCCCCACCCTCCCAGAGAACAATTCCTTCCCAATATCCCATCTCACCCTCCTGTGGTTGAAACCATTCCTCCTGTCCTGACACCACACATTGTTGTAAATGATCTCTCTCTGTGAGGGATTGCTGCCTTCTCCCCTAAACATTTCCCTCACTTCCACATATTCATCCTTGCCCACTTATTCCCTCCTAGAGGTGCTGCCTTCTTCCCTTCATTTCCCCTTCTTTTCCTTCCCTTTCCCCAGGATGTGAGTAATACAGAATACACATTTTGCTCTGTGTTTCAGAAGCTGGGCAAAATACTGTAGAACACATCTGAAAACTCCATGAGTTAATGTGTCCTTGGATAGCATAAGCTGCTTTGATTTAGACTGCAATTTGCTGCTTTTCCTTCTGGGATTACTGAGGAGTTTTCAGTTGCTGCAGCGATTGTTCTCTTTTGCTCAGTAATTTACTTGCATTTCAGGCTGCACACAGGCTTCCAGGTTCTGAAATGAAAATGCCTTTAGAAGTCAAGAACAATAAATATTTTTAGCTTGTCATGTTAAATTTTAATTAATCACCTCTGCCACCATTTCCAGCATCAAAGGTTTGCAACACACCCTTGCAAACATCAGGCAGTAAATGTAAGCCTTAAATACATGGCAAATGATAAAGCTTCCTAATGCCTCACATTGAAGACTGGCTTTTGTTATGGCTCTTAATGTTTTGGTAGCAATCTTGGTACACAGGCAAAATTTCCACCATTGTTTTTCATCACTGTATCCCGTTCTTATCAATATTGATACCTGTAATTTGCTTTTTAACTTACTCTCAACATCCTGCTTGAATAGTTAGGCCAGGACTGTAATAAATCAGTGAAAAATCAGGAAATAGCACCTGGCCAGATCATGGCACAACTAAGTTTTAAAATGACAATTTCACAGTGCATTATTATAAATTAGTTTTATGTTTAGCAAGGAAGTCTTAGGGAAGGGCAGTTGCCTGGGGCATCACCACTCATTGACCTCTGTGCACTGAAAAGCAGAATTTCTGTTACAAATCTATCATTTGGGTTAATCTTTTTTTTTTCTTATGGGGTTTTTTGGGTTGGCTTTTGGATTTTTGCTTTTGTGGGGTTGTTTTGTGTGTGTGTTTTTTGTTTGTTTGTTTGTTTGCTGTTGCACTTTTTTCTGGTGAGAGTTTGTTTGATTGATTTCTTTTTTTTTAGTCAGAGCAATGTTCTTTCCCCTCTGAAAGGGAAATGTTGGAGCTGCAGAGGTTTTGCTGCCTTGTTTTGAGTGCTGCCATCCCTTGGGCAGGTTTGCAAGGGCAGAGCTGTGCTGTGAGCTGCTGGGCAGCCCAGCTCTGGTGCAGGATTTCCGCACCCAGAGTCTGAGCCTGGCTCCAGCCTTCTCTCTGCAGCAGGCACCCATCAGCTCCTCCCTCACTGCTCCTTTCACTGCAGGGAGAAACTCTGGTTAGCCCCAGGTAGGAGCCAAGGAGTGACACACAGCAGTGCTCCTGATGTCCCTCAACTCCTTCCTTGGCTCTCAGTCACGCCTTCATACCTGTGCCAGGTACCTGAAGCTTCCCCTCCTCTTTTTTTCTCCAACTTTACCTTCAAGAACTCGGCCAAAGGTGTTTTTATGCAAATGAAGCCTTGCCGTGAAGAGACGCCTTGAAATGAAATTACTTCATTTGTTTTATGTCAAAACACAGATTGTTCATATTACCCTCTATGATTCCAGTGGTTTTCAGAATAAACATAAACAAGAGAATTGTCTAGCTGAAGTTGAAACACAAGTGCGTTCCTGATATCCAACAGACGGGATAATGATGGTGATGAGGGTAGTTGATGTAAATAGGTGCTACAGTGCTTAAATATTTACTGTTTTCCCTTCACGAGAAGGATGGTGTGTATACAAAAGGGTGTTTTTTACCTGTGCTGTGCTGCAGTGATGTGCAAGCTGAACTGTTTGGCATTGAATGGCAGTGCTAAAATTATATTGTCTCTGTGTAATTATATATACAGGCCCACTCACATACATCACTTACTGGAGAATGTAATAGTGCATCACAGACACCATCTTATTTTGTTGTAGTAAATTAGTTTTTTAAATGAGCAACATTTATTTTGAAAAAAGAATTTAAAGATGACTTTGAGATTCTTTTTAGAGGCATGTTATGGTATTTTTCTTGCACTTTTCTTGCTCTAGAATTGACTATTTCTAGAGCATGAAATGAAGTGAGACCTGATGCTGATGCTTGAATGCAATATGCCTGTTTGGGGGGCTGACAGATGTAGATGATTTCAAAACAAATGCCTTCTGTAATTTAGCTTTAGTTGCCATTGGATCCAGAGCTGCTGTGGTTGCCCTCTAAGTTAGTTTAAATGCATGCATTTTCTTGGTCTAACTGTGTGTTTCTGGCGTGCCTGTCACCATGGTAACTGCACACCTCTGAGTTTAAATTCTGTGACATGAGATCACTGCAAGTCTTGCTTTAAAGAGGTCTGAGTTGCTCCACTTGAAAAGTAGGGAGGACTCTGATATTGTCTCTCCCTTTAACTTGAATCCCCACACAATGGGATTAAATCCAGTGCTTGTCTGCACTTGTGTCTTTATTCTAATTTTATATGTAACAGCTTTATGAAACGCAAATAACTTGTTACATAATATGCAGTGCTGAACAGTGTGATTTATCTTTAAATATGCTTTTTAAAATAGACTATTCCACTCCATAAACAGAGCACATTTGTGTGTGATCTTGCTGCACTTTTTACTGTGCTGTAGGTTATTTTCAACTGCACTGTATTGTTCTAAAAGTTTTTATCTTTCACTGCTATGGAGAATCCTATGGACCTGATTAAATGGGTTTTTCCTTCTGATTCATGATATTCAGGTTTAAGTGATATGCTCTGTTGAAACCCCACAGGTTATAAGATTGTCCTTGTACTAATTTATTATTCCTTATTGGGGCTCTAGAGCAGTTTAATTTCTGAGACTTAACATGTCTGAGCCTGAACTTCATTTAGTTAAAGCCTGTTAAATGTGAATGCTGCTTCTGATTTGGCCTCATTTTTGTTGTGATTATCTGTAATCCTGCGGTTCTGGTGCTCTTCTGCGTGAAGAGTGCTTTTTATATTCATAGTGGTGTTTAACAAACTAATACAATGCACAAGTGAATAATTTCTCCTCCTGGAATGCCTTTTTTTGTGCTCATGCTGCTCAAATGGACGCCAAATGTAGGAGTGCTCGAGTTTGGCTGTTGGAGCCCAGACAGGAATTTCTGTTCCCTGTGCACAGGTGTGGAGGTGGATGAGGGCTGGGGGAGTTCTGGGCAGTGAGGACACTGGAGGGATCCAGATAAGTTCAGTCAGAATTGCTCCTGAATGACCTCAGACCCAAACCCAGGTGTTTTTATGACCCTTACTTGTCCTCCTGCCTGTGAAACACCTGGATTTCTAAAGGGTGTGTTTAGGGCACTTGTGGAAATTGAAGTTGTGTTTAGGTAGAATATTTTCTGACCTGTTTTCATCGGAGCTGGAAGAAGCCTGTTTGCTGCCTGGCTGTAAGCTGGTACACAAGCTGTGCAAAATAAGGTTGTAAATATCCGTCCCTGTCATGTGGGAGCTAAGGTGGCTCTCCCCTCCCCACCAGCTAAATCTGTTCATGCTGTGTTCTGACAGTGGCAGAAACCTCCCTGAAAGTTCTGTGGAGCACACCAGGGCAATGCCCTTCATGCAAGAAGTGCCGGATTTTGGGTGAATAGCATTTTCTTGTGAAAAAAAAAAGGTAGTTGCCATATGGATATGGGTGAGACTTCTTGAGAGAGGGGAAAACATGTTTTGGGAGTGTGATGGATGAGAAGGGTCCCTGTTCTTCTGGGAAGGTGGGCAATAAGCTGGAGCCAGTGCACAATCTGCATTTTTGGGAGGAGGTGTTGGTGGCTCCAGAGTTGGATCCCCACACTGGCTGAGGGAAGTTTTAGGTTAAAAAACGTGAGGGAGAACTGCAGACACCCCACTGTATTTCTGTTATTGTACTTGGCTGTAGGAGCTCTTTAGGGAATTGTATTTTGTTGTCTTGGATGTGGAAGTTTAAGAACAATAACTTAGCAATAAGTACATGAAAGCTATTACCTTGATACACAGGGGAATATTTTCAGGGTAGTTTTAACTTCAATCCATGTTTCAAGACTAAAACTTAAAACACACCTTCCTTGGGCTGGCAACACACTGGGCTGAGTATAGAAAGTCTTCTGATGGTTTTTATTTGCTGCATGGGAATTTTGTTTTGTTTTGTTTTGTTTGTTTGTTTTTTGTTTATTTTTTAAATTTTATATATCTTTTCAATTTACGAGTTTCTGACCCCTTTTTTCCTTTGTTCTGATTTGCAGCATTACTTTACTGTTCTCTTTGGCCATGAGGGGCAGAAGCCACTGGAGCTGCGTTGTGAGGATGAGGTTGATGGAGATGAGTGGGTAGAAGCTATTCACCAAGCAAGGTATGGAACTCGATTTGTGACCTTCTGATCCATTTTATTATAGATAAATGGATAATACTTTGAGAACCTAAACTCATCTTCCAAACAGAAAGAAATGATTACATGTATTAGCTGGATGTTGTTTGCAATTCATGAGTACCTTATAGGAAAAAAACACCTTTAACATTCAATGCTTATTTCACTGTCTTTTATCTTTCATTAGCAATTATGCTGCAGTTGAAATTAGTTCAGGAAGAATATATTATTTTATTAGAAAAAGCCCTAGGATTAGTCTTCTGTTAGAGACAAGCGTGTCATATGAATGAGGAAATTAATGATATGACAGATGAATAAATGAGTTTTTCCTTAAAAACTCTTACAGAAAATAAGTGTAAGAAAGAGGACGTCAAGCCATTAAGATGATGAAGTGCGACAAATAAAATTTTGACTTTGAAACCGAAATTCTGAATGACCTGAACCACAGTGTTGTGAAAAGGCATGTGGTAGGACCTTGAGCCATGAAGTAGTCTGTGCTTGAGGAGAGGCCTGGGTGGCAAGTGGCCACGGTTTAGGTGTAATCTAAAGTAAAGTCATCTCACTGAAGGCCTGAGGAATGCAGGAAGTGTGAGAAACGGTGCTCAATCTTCAAAGTTTTTAGAAGTTTAATAAGGGATAAAAGGGATAAAATCCAGTGCTGGGGTGCTTGGCTATTTGCTAAAAGCACACCACTAACTTAAACCATGTTCTCTATGTACTGTTACATTACAGGGGTGCAGGCATATTCATAAGAGTTTGAGTTGGATATGTATATATTCAAACATTCCTTTGGGTTTAGATGTTCTTTTGCTTGGTTTTAACCTTTGGCTTGTCTTCATGCCATCTTGTAAATTAAAGCAATATATTTTATTTCTTCTTGTGGTTCCATCCTGTTGTTTTTACACTCCCTGGTAACGAGGAGCCAGTAAATTGGGTTCTGGTTTTTGTCACTCTTATTTTACCCCTCAGATAGTCTACAAATGCAAGGAACCACATACTTATCTTACACCATTCTTTGAGTTAGTTACATAAAGGCATGTTAACATCAGAAAGTCTCTATTTTAATATTATACTATGGCCTAAGATATAATATATTTATCAAATATTTCAATATTTATATTTAGATTTTAAATTTTTACTTCAATATTTATCAAGTATTTCTATAAGCTATACAGTGCATACCTAAACGGACAGATTATACTATACCAAAAAGCAGCTAAAAGTAATCACGAATTGTACCATGTCGGGATCTTTGTGATCAATAATGACTTGCAAAACAAAAGCTAATACATAAATGTGAAAGGCAATAACTGTATTTGTCATTTATAACAGGAGGCAAAGCTGCTGCCGAAGTGCACTTTCTGCAGCCTCCTCCCATCCACACTCACCTCAGCTAATCTGCAGTGCCATGGTAACGCACAAGGAGCCAGGCAGCTCCCGAATTGCTTAGGACACGAGCCATGTAAACACAAGTGATTCTGCTTCAGAACTAAAATTGAACATGAGCAGCTCGTAGTTTTTGATTTAGGGCTTGTGAAGTGAGGCCCTGGGGCTGCAGGCCTTGTGCTGCCTGGGCAGCCAGCTTTGGGAGCTATGTCCTCCTCTGGTGATGCCTAGAGCAAAGGCTAGACAGAGTTAAAGGAATAAAGTGGGTATTTATTAAAAGGCCTCAAAGGATCTACCTTGCGCAGCACAAAAGTCTGGCCAAGGCTCCACTCAAGGTACACCCAAGGTGAACCCAAGATGGACCCAAGATGAACTCAGAGACACAAGTTTTCACACTTTGATGATTTTGGTCCATTTCCATCCTGGGGTTCAGTGTCCACTTCCAGCTCCAGGTTCTGCAGTCCCACCCTCCCAGGTTGCTCTCCTCCATTCCCTGCTGTTTGCACTTTCTGGGCTGAAGCTGCAGCGGTGCCCTTGGTTCTGGGGCTGGGAAAGGATTGTTCTGTGTGACTGGGCTGTGAGGAGAACTGCTGACGCTTTATACGGAGTTCAGAGCTACATCCTAATGTAGTGCAGAATCTGGAAAATATGAAGGCTAAAACTTAAGGTATCGCTGGTGCCACTGAGTGGAGCCCTGTCCTCTCCCAGGCCAGCCCTGCGGGTGGGCAGTGGAGCAGCTCTGGGTGACCACATCAACCCGTGCCCTGGGGGACCCTGGGCTCAGGGCTGGGCCAGTGTCCCCTGTGTGACACCACAGCCCTCTGCTGCTGCAGGGCTTGTCCTGGTCTGGGACAGCTTTTGCAGTGCAGTGCCCTGGAGTGGCTGCCTAGAACAGAGGCTGGATAAGACTGAGAGAATAAAGTGGATATTTATTAAAGGTCTTCAATAGGTGCATTTTGGGCAGTTAGAAACCTCCCAGAGGCTGCATCCTAGATGGACAACGGTCACGAGTTTTTCACACAATTATAAATTTGGCCCATTTACATTTCAGGGCTTAATCCTCCAATTCCAGCTTCAGCTAATGAAGTCATTTACCCCAATTTGCTCCCCCCAAATCACTTTTGTTTATACTTTCAGGGCCTGAGGCTGTAGGGTGCCCTTGAGTGTCAGGCCCAGAGGGACTGTGTTGTCTGACCAAAATGTGAAGACAGTAGCTAACACTATGTATGTAGTTTAGAGTTATACCCTAATGCAGTACAGGATTTGAAAAATATCAAACCCTGCCTGTGCTGTGCCTCGGCTCCATCTGGGCGCACAGGGGCCTGCAGAGCCATCCCTCAGCCAACCACCCAGGCCTGTGGTGTTCCCAGAAGCCGCTTTTGTTTGCTTTGCATTGTGTCAAGCAGAGCACCCTGGAGTTTCTAATTAGTCACTAAACCGTTGGGTTTAGTAGAGTTTGGTTTAGTTTAATTTAAACCCTTTCCAGCAGCTGAATCACCGAGTCCCTGTTGGTGCAGCCCGGCCTTGGTGCGTCCCCAGCGCTCGGCTGGCCCGGCTCGGCCATGGCTGGTGGTCACACACCCGGGCCAGGCTCACACCTCCAGCGCTCCTGTGTGCCCCTGGCACTGCAGAGACCTGTGGGCTCGTGGTCCCAGCTCCAGCAAGGGGCGCTGAGAGCTGCAGGGGTGCACACATGGAGTCCCCTCACCAAGGAGAGGAGCGAGAGGTGGGTTTGGTGAGAAGGCACGATGGGTAGTGGTGGTGATGTGCAGATCATGGCCAGACAAGTGTATTGATCACTGTGCTTACTTGTGATCCTTTATCCCCTTTTATCCCCTTATCTCTGTGTTTTCCAAAGCTTGCTGCTCCTCAAACCTATTCCATGCCTCCCTTTCCCTGCCTTTTGTTCCTGCACTTCCATAACAAGCCTTGTACAACCCCAAAATGTTCTTCCCTCTAACCCATAAGAAGTTTCACACCCCTGTGGTTGGTGGCTGCTCTCAGCCTGAGAGGAGATGAGGAGAGGCTTTCCACAGACTCTGGGTACACCTCATGGCAGCTTTTCATGAGCTTCCCTCTGAAAGGGGGCTCCTGAAAAAGAGGGAGAATGATGTTTTACATGGGCAGATAGCAAGAGGATGAGGAGGAATGGTTTTAAACTAAAAAAAGGACTTAAAATTGATATTGGGAAGGAATTGTCCCTTGGCAGGGTGAGCAGGCCCTGGCACAGGGTGCCCAGAGCAGCTGGGGCTGCCCCTGCATCCCTGGCAGTGCCCAAGGCCAGGCTGGGCATGGGGACAGTGGGAGGTGTCCCTGCCATGGCTGGGTGACACTGAGTGGGATTTAATGTCCCTTCAACCCAACCCATGCCATGAGTCTGTGATTCATGGCTCCTCATGCTTTGAGTCCTGTCTCAGTTTTGCACAATGGGGTAGGGTGCCATTCTCCTCCAGCTTGTTTGTGGATGAATTCCTAAAGGGTTCAGATCTGACCATTCCTAAATGGTCAGATTTTCCTGGCTGGAGCGCCAGGACAATGGGAGCGGCTGGTTTTGGTGTGAGGTGTGAGCCTGGTGGGTGACACATTGGCTGGTGAGAGGTGTTTCCAGCACAGTCTCCATCCCACATGACAGGGTGGCCTTCCCTCCCCTCCCACCCTTCTCCTGAGTGAGCCATTCCCCACGGATGTGGTTTGGGTGCTTTGGTTGTTGGTCCCACTTTTCCAAAGGCTCTGTCTCCCAGCTGGCATTTCCCCCTCTCAGTTAAAACGATCGTGTAGTAAAAACCATTTGGGGTGTGGAATCCTCCTGAAAGTGCCCTGTGGCTCTGTCTGTGCAGGGATCCCTCAGAACCCTGGATCACACCCCAAGCCACCTTGCTTGGAGCTACAGGGGTGGATTGGTTATGTTCTAGTGCAGCTTTTACTGTTCCCATCCCTGCTGTGGCTGTGACTGTGCCATCAGGCTTTAAAACCTGTCTGGAAGCTCTTTCTCCTCTGTTAAGGAGTCCTGCAGCAGCTCAAAGTGGGTGTGGGGAAAATGCAGGCAGTTTCTTCTGCCTTGCAGACAGCCAGAGCCTGGTTTTCATAAGGAGTGAGTTAGGCTGTGCATTTTGCTTTTCAAGAGGGTGGTTTGATGTGGCCAGACCAAATGCCTGCTTCTCCCAGCAGCCTGAGCAGCTTTAGTGCAATTAGCTTGGACTGCTCCAATGAACCATAACTCTGGTCTCATTCTGGGACAAAACTCAAAAGTATTTGCTGGTAGCACTACTGGAACTTGTATCCTGGCTTGCTGCCAGAGGCTAAAATTTCTCCAGTTTTCCTGGGTTTTCTGAGTATGTCAGACTGAATGGTGCAGCAGGTTTTATCAGGGTTTTATTAATTTCTTCCTCTCTCCATGTGGTGGGTGATGGTCAATCAGAAGTTCTTGAAATACCTGGTTTGAGCCCTGTTCCTACAGATGATGGTAGTAGACAGGTTCAGCCTCAGCTTTTAGGATGTTTTAGACATTACAGAATTGCTTCCCTCAGAAAAATATTAATAAAACGTCATATAAGCTGTGGTTTGCAGCAGTTGTTTCTTTCTATTAAATGATACCCTAGACAGAAAACCAGACCTAGACTGGCTGCTTACAAGTTGTTTTATATGTTTTCCTGTGTTGCTTTGACATCTGAACGTTTTGTTACAATTTTCTCTTACAAGGATTTTTTATACATGTGTGTTCATGTCAGTCTTGAGACCCTGTCCTCTTGTAAGGCTCCTGGGATTACTCTGGATGTTCAGATTAACACATTTGGACATGGTGATCTCTACTCAGGCATGCAGAGAGATGGATGGAAGGGGCTGTTGGAAGAATGTGAGGTTTATTCCAAAAGCCTCTGATTTTTCCTTTCCCAGCAGTAGTTTTGAGAAGGAAAATGGATTTAGCCTACTATAAGTTAGTGTAGGTGTACACAGTCTTTTCTAATTAACTCTTCTTCATACTGCTAATTATGGGAGTGAAGGAGATGTTGTTTGGTTTCCAGGCTGGGTCTGACATTTTAGACAGCAAAAAGCCCCCCCACTGAATTGCTGTAAGAGCATCTCAAAAGAACAAAATCTCCAGTCTTCCAGAGCAAAGTTTCTTATTTCCCAGTAAAGCAAAGCTGTCCAGCTTAATGCATTTAAAGAATCCAAGAAATACACATAAATTTCTTCCCCTAAAGGAAGAAACAAAAAAGTGAAAGAGAAGCAGTGTATGTAACAATATATTGGATCCTACATCAGCAGTTCATCCTTGTGAGTCTATGTCCTACTATTTTCCTCAGTTTGAATAAAACCAAAGTGAAACCCTTCAAATTCTCTATTGAAAATGATTGGTAGCAAAACTTCTAGAATATTTTGAAAATGATAAATAGGCAAAGAGAGTGTTTCACTGGTCTGGATTTGCTTTTAGGTGGGAAAGACTATTTATATTAAATTTAAATCAAAGCACTTCATTACATATGTTGCATATAGTTTTATCTTAGTAATATTGTAAAACAATTAGTGCTAACTGAGACATAATTAGTCCTTTTGATTCAGACAATTTCTTAGAATGTACAAATGCCTTTTTAGGGTGCAAAGAGGTGAAGTACTCCGGTTTCTGAAGAAAAACCCCAGAATTCTTGCAAAGCAAAGCAAAACAAAACAAAACAAACAAACAAACAAAAAAAATTGAAGAACTAATCTCATACTTTACTGCTGTTTCTTGCGCAGCTGAATGATAAGTGGATTGCTTCATGATAGATTTATTTATGTGTGGTTTTTACTTCTTGAAAGAGGTGCCCTGACCTTCCTTTTTCCAGTGTATTGTTTACTTCTGCAGCAGTCAAAATACAACAGCAAATGTAATAGAATTAAATTCCCTTCTTATTCTTTTTATAATCTGTACAAGGACGAAAAACCTTTGCTTTATGGTAGCTGTGGAAACTTATTCTAATTATTTTAAATCCAAGCTTGTTTTCCAGGTTAGGTGTTGAATTCAATAGCTGTGGTTAATATTGGCCCCCTTCAGTGTGGAGATGCACTAACACTGATTGAAATACGAGTAAATATTTACAGAAAAACTACATTGTAGATGATGCACATTACTGCAATTTTAGGAACCTCACAGTATTTTATAGCAAATATTCATTGTTTTATGAGTCCTGTAACAAGTAGGAAGATATTTAAAGGGAAAAGATTTGCAATCCCAAAGTTCCTTCTGTTAAATGCTGTGCTCAAACTCAGCAATGGAAAAAGATGTGATATCAAACAGTGAGAGATCCCTTGTCAATGATTTAGGGCCTCCATTCTGCTGTGTTTTGTTTGGTCTTTATCTCATAAATTTCCATTATTCTCAGAGGAACAACCTTCCTAAAACTCAGGGTAAGAGGCAGCAAAGTGTCTTGATTTTGCCGCTTCAGGGTCAGTCTGGTGAAGATGCTGCATAGGGAGAAACTTACTGCTCCTCTGCCTGAGGCTGGGAAGCATTTCTGATGTGGGGCTCTGATTGTGGCATCTGATTGCACTAGGGATATTGTCCCTTTGCAGGGAAAAGCTGCCCAAGAGCTAAAGGAAAGACTGATACTGTGGTTCCTGATACTGATTGGATTAAAGGCATTTATTTCAGTAATTTTAAAAAGGCCTAAAAAATAAAACGTGTTAGCGCACTGAAATGACAGTTTTGATGGGAATTCTTTCATAAATTGATCTGGCAGATGGAGAGGAATAGTTCTGATGAAGTGCTACATGCTCCCCCAAGTCCTCCCAAAAGATGGGAAAAAATCAAGACCTTAAAATACATAAAACAAAATGAATTTACTGAGTTCTTTGGCCAAGCATGAGAATTAGAAGCTCATAAAAAGTGCTGTTATCTTGCTCTCAGTAGCTGAATATTGTGAAACTGGATACTGTTGCAGCAGTGTCTAAAAAAGGATGTTAAACTGTCTCAGTCTGGATGATTTGGTGATTATGATTTGGGTGGTTTATGATCAAGCTGCATATTATAACTTAAGCCAAAACAAGCGTGGCTCTGCAGGCTTATTGCCACTGGGGCTATGTTATCTCTCCATGTCCCATGAGGGGGTTGTGATACCTGAAGACACCTAGAACAGAGGCTAGGCAGAATAAAGAAATAAAGTAGGTATTTATTAAAAATATATTAGGCTGGAAAAGGATTGTTTTGTCTAAGTTAGCTGTGAGGAGATATAACACTTTATATGAAGTTCAGAGTTATATACTGATGCAGTTCAGAATCTGGAAAATATGAAAGCTAAATCTTAAGGCATCATTTCCTCCCTTTAGAGGCTTGACAAAGCCTCTACCTTGTCGAATTTCTATTCTAAATTTCTACTAATAATAGATATTTAATAATAGATAAATATCTAGCAACAGTAAATATCTAGCAATAGTAAATATCTAACAACAGTAAACATATAACAACAGTAAACATATAACAATAATAAATATCTAACAATAGTTATGTTTTGCACAGTTGGCTATCATGCCAAGAAGAATAACGATTATTATGTGTGGCATTCACATTTTCTGAAAAATCCCTTCGCCCAGGATTTTTCTCCTGGGAAGCTGAGAAGCCTCAGAGAAAAGGAAAACAATTCTTATCTCATTTGCTTCTCCTGTGTTGTGCTCATGTGGAATGTGTTTGGAGATTGTTTACCCACAGGTGATTGTTCCATTGGATTCTGCTGTGAGTTGTTTTCACTCTTTGGCCAGTCAGGGCCAAGCTGTGTCAGGACTCTGGAGAGAGTCACGAGTTTTCATTATTATCTTTTTAGCACTCAGTAAGTATCCTTTCTGTATTCTTTAGTATAACTTAGTACAGTATTCTTTAATACATTATAGTATAATAAAATAATAAATTAGCCTTCTGAGAGCATGGAGTCAGATTCATCATTCCTTCCTTCATCAGGGCACCCTGCAAATACAATAATTCTGAACAGTTCTTTAGGCACAGAAGAGGAATCATTTAAAACATGTTTTCACCTGAACCAGTCTCTGTTTTTACAGTTGTTTGAGGAGCAGAAGCCTTCTTAAACTAAACCCACTAAAACCCAGCATGTGGCTGTCTTTAGTGACCTGTTCTTTCCCTGGCAGCTACTCAGACATCCTGATTGAGCGGGAGGTGCTGATGCAGAAGTACATCCACCTGGTGCAGATCGTGGAGACCGAGAAGGTGGCGGCCAACCAGCTCCGGCACCAGCTGGAGGACCAGGACACCGAGATTGAGAGGCTCAAGTCAGAGGTGAGTGCCAGAGCCATCAGGCACTCACTGACTGGAGTCTTCTGCTGGGTGCAGGGCTGTGGGGATGCTTTGGGAGGCTCCTAGAGCAGAGCTAGACAGAGTTAAAGGAATAAAGGATTTATTAAAAATCCTTCAAAGGATCTGCATCTTGGGCAGTACAAGAGCCTGGCCATGGCTCCACCCAAGGTGTATAGCAGAATTAGGAGCCCCTGATGCAGAGAATGGTTGGCATCTCACTCCATTGATTCAGAATGCTGAACAATTGCTTTATTAAAATTAGATTACATTAGATTATAGACATACTACACTAAGGAACACTAAAAGAATACTAAAAAAAATACTGAAGAGAAACCTGTGACTGTCTGAGACAGCCAGGACACAGCTTTGACCCAACAGGCCAATTAATATAAGCAACCATCACAAGAATCCAATTAAGGACTCCCTTCAATCTTCCTAGCATATTCCACATGTGCAAAAACATCAGGAGCAGAGAATAGAGATAAGAATTGTTTTCTCTTTCTCTGAGGTTCCTTGTTGCAATTCCCAGGAAATATCTTTGGGAAACTGTGCTTGCCTGCTCTCTATGAAGAGAGCTGCGGCTACAAAGGTGCACCCAAGATGGACCCAAGATGGACCTCGAGTCATGAGTTCTCACACTTTTATAAGTTCTGGTCCATTTCCATACTGGGGTTTATTGTCCAATTCCAGCTCCAGTTGTGCAGTGCCACCCTCCCAGGTTGCTCTGCTCCATTCCCTGCTGTTTGCACTTTTTGGGGCTGAAGCTGCAGCGGTGCCCTTGGTTCTGGGGCTGGACAAGGATTGTTCTGTGTGACTGAGCTGTGAGGAGAACTGCTGATGCTTAAATGGAGCTCAGAGTATGCAGTATAGAATCTGGAAAATATGAAAGATAAAACTTAAGGCATCAGTGATATTCAGTATTTCTGTAGTATTCTGTGAAAATGGCAGAACCCAGTGAGGTTAATATATAACAGTCCCCCAGTGACTCCTTAGAATTATAATTTTCTTTGAAATATTGAGGTCTGTTGGGCTGATTGGGTTACTTTTCCTGACATCCTGTCACGTTTTCATCCCCCTAAGATGACACACTGCTTTGCAGAGTGGGTGTCACTGATTTCACTGTTTCCTCCTTGGGTTCAGGTTTGAGTTTGGCTGTGATGGTGTTAAGGACTGTCCAGGACCACTCTGATTCCCTGGATGTTGTTAAAAACCTTGTTGCAGTCCCAAGCTGATAAAGCCCAAAAGGCACAGTTAGTTTTGGGGGCAGCACCTGCTGGTTCTGGGTCCCCCTTCCAGCAGGACAGGGATCTGTACTGGCCTGAAGTGCCCCAGTCCCTGTCCCCGAACGTGTGCTGGTCATTCTGTGCCCCTTCCACAGGCTGGGAGAAGGGGAAATTGTTGTTCTGGTAGTTCTCCAACCAAGGGTTTCCTTAACTTGAGGAAGCATTTAATGAGTGTTTGGTTTTGTCAGATTGTAGCACTGAATAAAACAAAGGAAAAAATGCGACCTTATCAAGGCAACCAGGAAGATGAAGATCCAGATATTAAAAAAATTAAGAAGGTAAACATGAAGTCTTTGTGCTTAAAGGGAGGAGGGTGGGATGAGGGGTGTGCTTCCATTTTTTGGTCTATTTTTTGTAGTTTTTTTTATTTTTTTAAGTACAGTAGAATAGCAAGTTTTTCTTTGCCCTGCCCCTACTTAAATCTCTTCAATTACATGTATTTTTGTGTCACACTTAATCTTGTGATGTATTTGCATGAAATCCTTTATGGAACGTGTCGGGTTTCTGTCATTTTCTGGGGTGTGCAGTTTGAGCCAGGGTCAGCCCTGAGCTGGTAACTTGGTGTGAGTTTTCCTTTTCGTGTAGATTAGCCATTGTTGCAGAAGCTGGGAATGCCCCTTTTAATAGCAAGAGAGCTTTGAATCTGTATGTAATTCACTGTATTCTGTGTCTTGGTCATTTTGAAAGCTGGGCCCCTTTTATTCTAAGTTATTTTTTCAGAGTAAACTGATACCAGTGAAATTTTGCACTTCTCATTCAAGATAAATGATCTCCACATCAAGATCAGGGCACAGACATAATGAAATTTCCTGTGACCAGATGTAGACCTCTTCTGTAATCTTTAATCCACTTGCACCTTCAATAAATATTGCGCTTAGTTAGATTTTTCCGTGACATAGAAGTGCTTTTTAAGAATGCCAAACATCTGTCTTTTTGAATACCATATTTGTTACCTTGGTGTCTGATACCAAGCAATGCATTGATACCTAACTTTAAATACCCATGCCAAATGTTATGTGTTCAAAATGGAAAGCAAAGTGAGCTTAAAAAATAATTTAAGAATTCTGCCAATAATGATATTGAGTCTGTGCTGGACTGTGTTACCTGGAGGTATTGCAGGATACCTTTGGGGTACAAGAGAAATGTTCTAGGGGGAGGAAGAAGGAACTGCACTCGTGCTGATGGGAAGGGGACAACACTCCAGCTGGCAGTGAAAGATTCCCTTTTGTGTATGCCATGTTTTACAGTCTGTTTCCTGGCAACAATTATGACCCTTAACAAACAGAAATGTAGAATATATTCAATTACAAAACAATTATATATTGATAAGGGAACATTTTTATTTTTGAGCAAAGACTTTTAATTTTGAGGGTTATTTCTACAGTGAAGAGCTTATGATAAGTCACATAATATGTTTTTTTTAACTTTCTTTTCCTGCATGATCCCTTTTTAGGTTCAGAGCTTTATGCGGGGCTGGCTGTGCAGAAGAAAATGGAAAACCATTGTCCAAGACTATATTTGTTCTCCTCATGCAGAGAGCATGAGGAAGAGGAACCAGATAGTTTTCAACATGGTGGAGGCTGAGTCTGAGTACGTGCACCAGCTTTATGTCCTGGTGAACTGCTTCCTGCGGCCCCTGAGGATGGCAGCGAGCTCCAAGAAGCCGCCCATCAGCCACGACGATGTCAGCAGCATTTTCCTCAACAGGTATAGGGGACCTTTTTGGGAACTTTTTTGTTGGTTTTGGAGATTTCTGTGGCTTTTTGTTTGGTTTTTTTTTGGTGGGTGTCCCTGACTGCTTGTTCCCATTCTGGTTCAGCTGAAGGCAAAGTCCTGGCTCCTGTTTTGGCTCTGGTGCAGGTGGTGTCACTAAGCCAGACACTTTTCCAGGGCTGAAAGGCAAAGGTGCTGCAGGTGATGCTGCTGGAAACCAGCATGACCTCTTTACCTCCCTGCATTCTGTGTCTTCTTCTGCTAAAGGCAAAAAAAGACAGATGGTGCCTCTTAGGGCAGTTCCCATAATTTTCTGTCACCTTTCCTGTTTCTTTTTTTCTCTTAAGAGAGCAAAACTGGACTTAGTGGCCTCATATGATCCTGATAAGACCCTGAGGATGAGAATGTCAAAGCTTCTATTTTCTGTTGTCCTGCCTAAGGAATCTCCTTCCCTCTCACTTGTCTTTTCATATCCTGCAAAAAAGGAGTTGTTCTTTCATTAGGCATCCAAGCACTGCTGTAATGAGCATGTTCAAGAAGCCCAGGAGGCATCTAACATTAGATACAGTACTGGGATTGCATCCAAGCCTGCCCCAAACTTCTGAGAAATAGAATATGTTCCTTTAGTCATGAGGCAGGTTTCCTTTCCCTTGCTAGAATATGAATATGATGTTAGAATATTTATATTGAATACTATGAGTTTTTTAGAAGCACTGAACTAGTATATTTAAACAATGCAATAAAAGGAAGCACTTATTTCCATAACAATAACTGTCTTCTGTTTTTTTTCTAGCAAAGAGCAAAAGAGGAAGAGATGTTTCTCTGTGAATTATTAATCAGAAAATAAAACCAGAATTGTCTTTTTGTTTGTTTAAATGCTTGTTTTTCAGTGAAACAATCATGTTTCTTCATGAGATATTTCACCAGGGCTTAAAAGCAAGAATAGCTAACTGGCCTACCTTAATACTAGGTAAGTTACTTTATTTTCTGTAGGGGTATAACTTTCATATTTATTTTTGAATAATCAGTAGGGATTTCTTTTTTTCCTTAAGACATGACTTCTTAAAAGTCCATTTTGAAGGCAATATGCATATGCAGGGTTAAAACCACAAGATCAGGTGTAGTGGGAATCCCATGTGGGCAGAAATGGTCTGTATATGACAATTCCTCTGCCCTAAGCATTGATTAGACTTGTACTTTTGGTAATGCTATCTGCCCATTAGGTAATCAGAACAACCATCACTGGGCAGGTGAAAGAGATATGTTTAATATTTCTAAGTTGTCAGTGTATTGGAAACAGAACTGATTATAATAATTCACTTCCAGAGAAAACACTGGAAAACACATTTTCTTTAAAAATGTATTTCAATACACGAGTAGCTGGGGGAAAAAAAGGCATTTTTCTGCTTTTTTTAAGCTGACTTATTTGACATTCTGCTGCCAATGCTGAACATATATCAAGAATTTGTTCGGAATCATCAATATAGCCTACAAGTGCTGGCAAACTGTAAGCAAAACAGAGATTTTGACAAACTCTTGAAGCAATATGAAGCCAACCCAGCATGTGAGGGCAGAATGCTGGAAACTTTCCTTACCTACCCCATGTTTCAGGTACACCCTGTGTATTTTTTGTGTATAATTGGTTTTTCTGTTTGGTAGATTCATTTTATGTTACTGACATTGCAATCGACTGAGGGCTCATCTTGCTTAAGTAGAAATACTTTCCTGAAAATTAGTTCGGTGTAATTTATTTTTTTGCTACACCAAGACTCTGCCTGTGGAGATCTCCCCAGCTATGCTGGCTCATCTTTGTTCAGTATCAGGAATGTTGAGGGGGAGTGTGGGATGAGGATGGCACCAAAGAAAATTGGCAAGGAGCAGGTCCTTGACTTGTGACCCTTGGTTATAAAGCCCAGAGAGAGACGATCTTCAGGAACTTAGAACAGCCATAAGCACCTTACTGGGAATTCATTTGGTATCTTTCTCCCTGTTTTGCTCTTGAGTGACTTGGTCTTTAGAAAATGAAAAATAAACTGCAGAAGTTTTGAAAACTGTGCTTACCCTCCTGATTTTTACTGTGATCTGCCTGGAGTAGACATTTTCTGCTGTTTTAAGATGTCTGTGAAGCACTGGCCTGAGAATTTTATGTCTTTTTCATTTAACTTGACATTTTGCTTATCAGAGGAATAGTGAACCCTCTCAGTTTGTGCAGTTATTGGAAAGCCAGATAGAGGAAAAAAAATTAAAAAGGGGCATCAGTGACACTTAGGTTAGGGGTAGTTATTAATATTCGCCCAAGGAGCCATTAGCACCTGCAACAATGCTTTTTTAACTTTTGAAGTGGTATATTTTAAAGTTTTGTGGGTATGGGGTTTCTTTGGGTTGAGTTGAAGCCAGATCAAGGGAGGGAAGGAGATGGTCCTGTTCCTGTGTGATGAGGAATGTTATTATGTTATTGCTGGTGACTTTCCACATGAGCATAGTTTTGCCTCTCCTCCTACATAAATCTTGTTGTGTCAGACCAGTTATGCTGCACCATCACTTGGTTAAAAGCTCTGAAGGGTCCTTCTTTCTGTGCCTAAAAGCTCTGAAGGGTCCTTGTTACCCTGTAGCCTTTAATAGTCAAATACTGGACATTCTTCCATCTCCTTTTGTGCAATGTGAATGTTATCTGAATGCAGACAGGTCATCCGGTATTTTCAATGTCAAAAGAAATTTACATGCTCATAATCTATTAAAATTGAGGGAAGGTATATATGGATTTACTGATATTATATCTTATTGGTTTCAAGATTCCCAGATATATTATAACACTTCATGAACTTTTGGCTCACACACCACATGAACACGTTGAGAGAAAAAGCCTTGAATTTGCTAAATCTAAACTAGAGGAACTTTCAAGGTAAGATTTTTCTACCTTATATCTGATAATTTTGAATTAAAGGTTTTGAAAAGAAAAAACAGCTTTTCTTTATTTTTATTTGTTTTTGCTCTTTTAAAAAGATATGCATTTTAAAGAAAAAGATCAAACCCAAAACAGAAGATAATGAAAAATAACAAAAATATCTCAGTGTAATATTTTGTCTGCTCTATTTTTTTTCTTTTTGGCAAATTTAAATCTCCAAGTGTCTCCTTGTATTTTGGTTAGGGAGAATCGAAATCACTATAGAAACCACCTACTCCTGGGTTATGAACAGAGCAGTTCTCTTTACATAAAGAAATTTTATTTTTATTAATTTAAAGGCAGAAGGACATTTTAAATAATTATGGTCTTGGGAAGTACCTAGTTCTCTATCTGTGTTATAATTTTACTGTGCTAGTGTGCAAAGTGAATTTCATATTTGCTTCAAATAATGCCAGATAAGCAGGAACTCAAGATATATTCTGGGAACTTTTGCTCCCTGTGGAAACCTGCACAATGAAGCTCTTCCCTGAACCCCCAGACCTTTCTCAGATGTTCCTCTCATCAGCCCAGTGAGAAATGTATTTCTCCTCTCTGGGAAATGCAGTTTTCTGCTGTGAGCAAAGAGACCATGAGTGAACTCCAGGATATAAATATTCAGTGTCTGGAGTATTCACTAAAGATGTGCTTGGAGAATATTTAGTTGTAAAAGATCTGCATGAGCAGATAAATCAGCTTTGGACTGGCTTCATCACATAAGTCAGAGTTCACTGCTGATCCAACTGATTCACTGCTGAACACTCAGAACTGAAGTCTGAGACTGACTGATCCTCTCTGCTCATAAAGTCAGTAGAGACCATAAATGTAAAATAAACTGACTCATTTCCATCCCTTTAAGGTAGTTCTGAGGGAGGAGGAGATTCCAGAAAGTGCAGTCCAGTCTCACTTTAGGAAAATATAATTGCAAGAGCATATAAGCTCCTGGGTTGGTTTTAGCACCAAAAAAAATTTAACATCTGTATTTTTCTCTGTAAGGGGAGAATGGCTATAGAAAGAACAATAAGGGAAACGAAATGATGAAATATCAAAGCTGTGGTTGTTGAGGGAAAGGAAAGGAAAGGAAAGGAAAGGAAAGAGGAAAGGAAAGGAAAGGGGAAAGGAAAGGAGAAAGGGGAAAGGAAAGGGGAAAGGAAAGGGGAAGGGAAAGGAAAGGGGAAAGGAAAGGGGAAGGGAAAGGAAAGGGGAAAGGAAAGGGGAAGGGAAAGGAAAGGGGAAAGGAAAGGGGAAGGGAAAGGAAAGGGGAAAGGAAAGGGGAAGGGAAAGGAAAGGGGAAAGGAAAGGGGAAGGGAAAGGAAAGGGGAAAGGAAAGGGGAAGGGAAAGGAAAGGGGAAAGGAAAGGGGAAGGGAAAGGAAAGGGGAAAGGAAAGGGGAAGGGAAAGGAAAGGGGAAAGGAAAGGGGAAGGGAAAGGAAAGGGGAAAGGAAAGGGGAAGGGAAAGGAAAGGGGAAAGGAAAGGGGAAGGGAAAGGAAAGGGGAAAGGAAAGGGGAAGGGAAAGGAAAGGGGAAAGGAAAGGGGAAGGGAAAGGAAAGGGGAAAGGAAAGGGGAAGGGAAAGGAAAGGGGAAAGGAAAGGGGAAGGGAAAGGAAAGGGGAAAGGAAAGGGGAAGGGAAAGGAAAGGGGAAAGGAAAGGGGAAGGGAAAGGAAAGGGGAAAGGAAAGGGGAAGGGAAAGGAAAGGGGAAAGGAAAGGGGAAGGGAAAGGAAAGGGGAAAGGAAAGGGGAAGGGAAAGGAAAGGGGAAAGGAATGGAAAGGGGAAAGGAAAGAAGAAAGGAATAGAAAGGAGAAAGGGGAAAGGATACACTGAATTATAAAGATGAAACAGGGACAGAGGAGGACCCTAAAGCCATGGAAAGGAAATCTTAAATGTGCCCTACACAATTCTAGGCAACACTTTGTGCACTAAGGATCAGGTTCTCTTCTATCAGCTGTGAAGTGTTTGTAGCTTGGTGGCGTCTGTCATATGTGCTCAGGAACAGTCACTAATCTGCCAAATTGGCTCCACTGCTGAAAAATCAAAATGATCACAAGAATGGTTTCAAAAGGAGAAGGAAGAAGGCAGGAGACCTGCTCTGGAGTGATGAGGCGGGTAGATCTGTAGCAGGTGGTGAAGGGCATGCACTGTATCTTCAGAGACACAGCAGGTGTGAGGCACGTTTTGGGGAGATAAAGTGCATTTTTGTCCCCAACAGAGTGATGCATGACGAGGTGAGTGACACAGAGAACATCCGGAAGAACCTGGCCATAGAAAGGACCATAGTGGAGGGCTGTGACATATTGCTAGATACCAGCCAAACCTTTATACGCCAAGGTAAGACATTACTCTGCAAAGCTGCCCAAAGATCATGAAAAATACTGCACTGAAGGCAGCAGGGCTCACACTGCCACCATCAGGCTGGGCACTGCACTGGGCACTTGTCAGCATCCTGAGCCTGCCCCCTGTCCCTGCAGGGTGAGTCACAAAGTGCCCTGAAAACAGGTGATTTTGGGCTGTGGTTGGACCTCAGTTCTGTGCTGGTTTCTGCAGGAAAATCAGCAGCACGTGTGTCGCAAAGCCCCCATGGGACTGTGATTCACATTCTGCCTGGACTGTGGTCCCAAGGGGATGGAGCAGGGGAAGAGCAGCACTCTTCTCCTCTCTGCCTATTGATGGCAGCTTTGGAAACTCTTTCTGTTGAAAATCAGTTACAGCAGAGGTGGAATGTGTTGTTAAGTTCCCAAAAACTCTGCTAGAATAACATTTCCATTTTAAATAAGGGACAGGGTTTTTTTGCCAGGAACTGCAAATTGGTTACAATTCTTACTTGGTGGTGTTTACTTCAGCTGCTTATTTTTCTCCCATTTATATAATATTTTACTTTTGGATCTCTTGAAGCCAGTTACTGGGTTTGTACAAAATAACTACAGATCTGTAGTGCAGGATTATGACAGGTTTTTCTCCTTTGTGCTGAAAGGCATTAAAAATACTCAGGAAAGGTTAGGAATGTAATTTAGGTGCATTCCTTCCTGAAACCTTTTCCAGATAACCTCAGCAGAACATCTGGTATTTGATGGGGCCATATTGCACCTGGTAATTAATAGGCTTTCTGTACATTTTGTAATACATTTTATGCTCTTTCTGTAGTTATGTGGCCAAACTATGAATTTTCTGTAATAACTTCCAATATTATTTTTACAATACTCTAACAATATTGTTTTTACAAACCCTATTAAATTACTTGATTCTTCATTACATGTATACATTTTTAACTCTGAGGTGTTTTTAGAGTTATGAATATGGCTTTCAGAAAAAAACCAAGTTGTTTGGCACCCACAGCCAAAAAATTATAATGCTGTGATTATCCTAGGTTGATTTGTACTATGAAATCTAATTAAAGTTTAGAATTTTTTTAAAGATTACTACAATATGTAATACAAATATGTATTTTTGTTTATTGGGGTTTTCCCATTAAAACTGACTGTCAGTGTTTTGTCTGTGTACCCACTGCTTCATCAGTAAAACTTCAGAATTTTTTCTGTGGGAATCAATCTGCACAAATTACTGTTGTCTTGTTAGTCCCAGGCCAAACCCTGTAAGTAAATTAAATTCAGATTTATTTCTAGGCACACAGTCAGAGGGCAGTGGACAGGAGTCTGTGTTACAGAAGGTTATATCAGCTTATCTGGTGGAACATCCACTGCCTGTGATTCTGTGCAAGGGCAGAAATCTGAATAAAGCAACTGAAGTAATGGAGCCCACTTTCCTTTTACATCTGACAGTGGGGTCACTTTGGCAGTGGTGTCCATCTCCTCTCGTTTGAGTTAGGCTTCCATTTGTTGTGTTGATTAATGTAGATGGCCACGGGAACCTCTTTTCCAGCTTAAAACAGGAGAGAGGAGCCACTACCTTTGTTCAGCCTTTTTTTGTGGATGTTAATGACAACTTTTTAATGTGTTACAGACTTTTTCTTTTTAAGAGATTGATTCTGTTGAGTTGTGCATGTTGAGACCAGAGGAACTGTCCCTGGCAGTGTTGTGCAATGCAGATTGTGAATTCTCATTCGAGTTTCTTGGGGTCTGATTTTCCCTGCCTCTTACTTAGGTACAGATTTTATAGTCAGGCACACAAACAAGTGAGGAACGATTTCTTTGTGAGGCTGCAGGACACTCAGGGAGTCTCAAATCTGTTGACATCCAAACGACTGAGCACCCCAACCTCTCTGTTGCCTTTAAACACTCTGATGCTTCTGCCACAGGCTGCTGTGAATTTACCTCTGCTGATAAAGATATCGTAACCACAAAATCATGCAGTAGCTGAAGCTGGAAGGGACTTTGGAAATTACCCATTCCAGTCTCAAAGCAGCATCAGCTAGAGGAGGTTGGTTTCTGCCATGCCCAGTCAGTATTTTGTTCTTTCCAAGGACAGAGACTCCACAGCCTCCCTGAATGAGCAAGCTCTTCCAGTGTTTAACCCTCTGAGCAGTAAAAACAAACAAAAAAGAGTAAAAAAGCCCCAAAACCTCCAGCATGGGGAAAGCCAGACTGAGCTGGCAAATCAAGACAGTTCAATGTAGACTTCTGAGTGCCTGGGTTTGTTTATAAATCCAACCTTTTTTATTCCTTGGATTGAGCAAAGGCTGAGAGGGTGACTGTTGAAGCATTGAAGTGCTGAAAGTGCTTAAGGCCTGAGACTGGATAAAAATTCATGGGATTACACTATTGTCCAAACTATACTGTTAATGAATGTTCTAAAATTAGCTTCACTTGCTCATTGCATCTGTGCATTGGCCAATTGTGACCATTTTTTTTTCCTTAAGAGGAAATCTGTGGTAGAGCCAATGCCCAGTTTTGTTAACCACTAAAGCCTGATGAGAATGCCCAAGATCCTTACTTGATGTCAGCCATGCAGTATGTGTAGGAGATGTGTTCCTCTCTGCACGTTTGAAAGAGAGAAAATGCACTCTCTGTTTTCTGCTTTTAGAGAGAGGTTTGCTCTGTTTTACCTTATTAAACAGTATTTCAGCTCCGTGCAAGAATATTGTTTAACCTCAGCCCATTATGGCAGCACAGAGCATGTTAGTCCTGAAAGCATTCCAATGAAAATAAAAATAAAGAAATAAACAAAAATTACCAGTGACCTTACTTCTGTAAGCATATCTTATTTATAGGTACTATTACTATACTAAGCAAAGCAGAAACAAAATGTACAGATTGAATGTTGCTTCCCTAAAGGTGTAGATGGAATTTTAGGACTAAAAGTACCCTGGGAATTTTGTCTGGGAGTTGTTTTGAACATGCTGGCCTTGCAGCGTGGCTTGAGGGACAGTCAGTGTAACATGGAAAAGTCACGGTTCCAACATATGGAAATGATCTCCTCCCTCTCTCCTACAGTTGAGGCAGGTTGGCTGCTTGTCCAGGGGAAATGCACAACAGCCAGTAAATATTTATGGGTTTGGGTCAGCATGTAAGTGAATCTGAAATATTCCAAACTCCTCTGCAAAATTCTAGAGCATAACTTCACTGTTGTGTTTCGGTGACACAAGTTGTGTTATACATTTAGTCTAAATGTGAAATGTCTGTCAGAGAACACTGTGTAATTTCCCATGTCAGTAGAAGTTTATATATTAATAATTTGAAGCTACTAAAATATATAGAGAGCTAAATGTAGGAAAAAATGTAGATAAATAGCACCTTTCTCAGTTACTGCAATTTCTCTGTTTGTTAATTTAAGATTGCTTATGTGAACTTTGAGAAAGATAATCCTTTTGACAACACAGAGTAAGAATTGCTAATCTAATATTTCATGGATTATTCTGTCAGGCTGGCATTGTGTCAGGGTGCCGCCACTACTTTGAGCTTTGATGCAGCTGTGCCACTTCGTATCTGGAAGGGGCAGGTCAAAACCTTCTCCTCCTGCTTGTTCTGCTGTGCAGTTCCCTTTACATCATCAGTTTCTTGGTGCTTTTGTGACCTTGCTCCTGTCAGGGAGCTAAGTCAGCCTCTTCCCAGCATTACTTTCATGCTGGTTTAGCTGTGTGAGTACCTGATGCTGGAACAAGGCACGAGCCAGTGTAAAGGTAATAGTGAGGAGAGATGTGTGAGAAGGAGACTAGGAGGTCTCTTGGCTGCCCTGTCTGCTAACAGCAAGTTGTATGGTAGAAATATTTCTGTTTAATCTACAGAGGAGTTGCACTTCACCACCAAATTTAACTCCTGCTCCAAATTTGGAGGTGATACACATGGTGGGATCAATCTGGAAAAGCTGGTCACAGACTGAGATGTGGAACAGCAAGAGAAGCAGAGCTGTCCCCAGCCTGGAGCTCTGCAAAGCAAAATTCAGGCTTATGTAAGCAGGTTCAATTTAGTTCGGGAGTGTTTTACTGGCAACACATTTTAGATGAGCTGTGGAGCACTGACAATTATGCAGTACAAGATAAGAAGAAGAAATGTGCTTCATTTCCATCTCTCTTGCACATGGGCACACACACAAACTCTTTTCCATCAAAAAGAACTTTTCCATGTTCTTTCCATTCTCTATCTCTTTGGTTTGGAAGTGTCTTTTGCAAGTGTAGTGGCTGTCAGAGTGGTGTTTGCTGTTCATTTTCTGATCAATGGCCTCTTAGTGTGTTTAATTGCCTAATCAGCCCTGGATCTAATCTTGCCATGTACACAAGTGTTAGTCTACACTGTACAAAAAAGGGAATCTGTGCAGTAAAAAAGAGATTGACTTGTTCTTGAAAGAGACGCTGATACACATTGATACTGGAATGAAGGGTTGTGTTAATTAATGTAAGAGTGTTCGATGAATTAACAGTTTGAGCATTATCTACTAAATATTACTGTAATACAGTGGATTTTGCACCTTCATTACCAGGTTCCCTTATCCAGGTCCCCTCAGTCGAGAGGGGAAAGCTCAGTAAAGTTCGCCTGGGCTCATTATCTTTGAAGAAAGAAGGAGAAAGACAATGCTTCTTGTTTACAAAACACTTCTTAATTTGTACAAGAAGTTCAGGAGGAAAACTGCATCTTCTTAAGGTATGGACTTCATATTATGATTCAATTTTCAAAATGAAAACGCATCTTTGGTGAACTGCCAACATTTTGCTGTTTTATGGGTTTCATGTGAGCTTTGCATTAGTGGTTATAAACAAAAGTGGGGTGGTGCACAATGTTTAACTGTTTTGTCTTTTCATTGCAAATTATAGAATTCAGTCAATTTTCTTTTATTAGACTCAGTTAATTCTAGTAAACTGGGGATTAGAAACAATGCATTGATGTATCTATTTGTTTGAAGTGGTGAATAAATTCAGTGTATGTAGCACTGAATTTAAGTCAGTTTTCAGTGCATAAATCAGTCAGTACAACCCTGCAGAATTGCCAAAGAACATTTTCCAGAGCTCTAATAAAATTAATTTTCAAAGTCAATTCAGTTTTCCTGAACAGCATGTTCTCTTAAAATAAAATGTCATCTAAGAACAATCTAGTTATGTTTGTTGAGAATCTGTCTTTCATAGTGCTGGCTTGTGGGTAAAGAGATGTTGGTAGTTCATGGGGTGGGTTATGTTTGAATGGAATTTTAATTTGGCATACCAAGAGGTTATTAAGGGTCATGTGCTTTCCCACTTTGCACCTCTTACATAGTTCAAGTACTCACACAAAATAAATAGTATCTAACAGAACCTTTAAGAAAACTTGTATACATTTCACTTAAATTCAGAAGATGAAATTCTAGTTAACTTTTTTGGAACTCGTGAGCAAGTCTGTGTGTGCCATAAATTAAAACATGGTAAAAGTCAAAGAAGTTTTGTGCATTGTACTGTTAATCTTCTGGATTTGGAAAAACATTATATTTAATCAGTTTGAGTTTAGTTCTTTAAGGAAAAAATGTGCATCATGAAATTGATGTATCTTCCTCAGAGCTCTGAGTAATGTAAAATGTTAGAGTCAGGCCTGTCAACATTTAAAACACCTGTGACAAATGGGAATAAATAACATTTGTGTGAAATGTGCTCTGTTTCCACAGACAGGAGGTGTTCTGTCTCTGATAGAATGCACTCTGGTCGAGGAGACAGAAGCTAGTGATGATGATTGTAAGTTAAATTCAGCTGTCAGTAGTAAGTACAGTTTCTAGTTTCCTAAAATTAGTACACTTTTTTATTTCTTTCATAAGAGCAAATAGATATGTTGTTGTGAAACCAGTAGAATACAGTGTAAAACTGATCCATTAAAATTGCTGTTCTAATAATGGACATGCTGGCTTGGATGGGGCATTGTTTTGTTGTATTTGTACCTGCTGTTAACACCCCTTACTGGATTTTCAAGAGGGTTGGCTGGAGAAATGTGGCTTTTGTATTCAAGTTCACCCAGAGCATCTCGGAAAAAACAAAAAAAAATTAATATTTTTGAAAATTAAAAAAAATTGAAAAAAGCCTTAAATAAGCTGCATAATAATTTGCTTTCTGGAATACATGGGAGTTGACTGATTTGGAAGAATTAATGGGAACTTTTTTGCCTTGGGATCCCCACAAATCTGGAGTACAAGCTTATTCAAATGGCATTACAAAATACAGTCTCAGGCTGATTTTACTGTTACTCCTTTTGTCTTCCATCCTGCAGTTTGTCAAGTTTTACACCTGAATTGTGAAAGTAGTTTTATTAATTTGAGTGATACTTGTAGTATGGTGAGGATGTATTAGCATACAAGTGTTATAAGAAACTTTATCTTGAAGAGCAAATCCCAATATGTGAACAACAAAATGAGTTGTTGAATACCTAATTGGGTTTGCTCTTTGTCAGCAAGATGTTTTATAGCTTTTCCATTGTAAATGATATCACTGTTTTCTTTGCCTTACACTGTGACATTTCATGGTGTGACTTTTTTCTTCCCCTCTGGCTGTAAAGCAAGAGGTTCTGGGCAAGTGTTTGGGCACCTGGATTTCAAGCTGATAGTGGAGCCCACGGATGCTCCTCCTTTCACTGTTGTCCTTTTGGCCCCGTCACGGCAGGAGAAGGCTGCGTGGACAAGTGACATCAGCCAGGTACCTCTTGGTTTGAAAAGCCAGGTGTCTGCTAAGGAAGGCAGGAGCCTCCCTTGGAATGGAAAATGCAAACCCCCTCCCTCTGAATTACTGTAATTTTGAAATTAAGGGGCTCTCAGGCAAAGATATGGGAATGGAGATAACAGTTCTGTACTAGGAAAAATAAAAATACACAAAACCAGCACTGCCAGGGTCAGACCATGCCCTGCTCCCTGTGTGTCAGGGGGTGGCACAGCCCCATCCCATGGGGGCTCAGCCCTCCTGCAGTGCCAGCTGTGCTGCTGCTGCAGCAGGGATCCTGCACAAGGGGGGAGTTTTCCTCTGCAGCTCCAGGGCTGCTGCAGATGGGCCTGGGCTCCCTCTGGCAATGCAGGGCAGCAGAAAGCTGCTCCTCTGGCAATGCAGTGGGCAAAGGCTGCTGTGCTGCTCCAGGCTCAGATTGGATCCAGGTAGGAATGCTTGGCTCCTCCCCTGGGCGCAGCATCTCCCCATGGGATGCTGGAATTGGATCAGCCCTGCAGGGACACTCAGTGGCCATGGACAGAAGGTAATTAATAATTAATGGCCCATGGACAGCAGAGATCTCCTGGAGGGAGGATTGGCT
Source organism: Geospiza fortis (assembly GCF_000277835.1). NCBI lineage: Eukaryota > Metazoa > Chordata > Aves > Passeriformes > Thraupidae > Geospiza > Geospiza fortis. The sequence continues at coordinate 1,741,418 of NW_005054431.1, read as the reverse complement.
GTGGCAGAGATAAAGAACACTGCCCAATGAGCAGAAGAGAACTGCCCACCTCTAACACATGAGAATAGAATCCACACCCCCATTTCCAACTGAAGACCTTTTCTCATCTGGTTTTGGTGAGGTCTTCCTTCACTCTGAGCTGAAAACCAACCTAACAGAGGGGTGATGAACACCTTTGATTTGCTATGAAAAACCATTAATGCTGCCTGTTCTCCTCAAAATTCTGTCGTTGCATTTGAGTCACCAGGGAAGTGTGTTTCTCAAAAACAGAGATGGGGTATAAATTTCAAAATTGTCCATTAACAAACATAGTGGAAAGAGAGAGAAATTGTCCAAAGAGAGCCCATCTAGACACATATTTTGATTTAAGAAGATGGTTTATTCATGTGCTGGTTTATTCATGATTTTCATACAGATCAAAACCACCTGAGTCCTAGTGTGAAAGTGGTACCATACCACATCACTAATGAAGTAAGAAAATGAGATAAATTCTTTTTTCCACCAAAAATGAATGCTAACAAACCATTATAAATAATTGCTGAGCATTCTGACAGTGTGCAGGAACTGTCAATGTTGTGAATGAACAAAAAGGGTATTTAAATTTTTTTAAATGTCAGGGATAAGTTGTTGGGGTTTTTTTAAATTGCTTTTTACTTTAAACATAATAGACAAACTTTGTCATAATCTATTTGTGGAAAGAAGTTGAATGCAAAAAAAAAAAGGCAAAAACAAAAACCCTGAACTTCCAGCTAACCAGAGCTAAATCAAGGCTATTTGTGTTTTGTTTATGCACAAAAACAAGAACATACATCTCTCATAGTTCTGAATTCAGGTCCTATCCTCTATTAATTTAGAGAGAAATAGCTGATTAAAGGAATATCAGCATGGAATGTTATGCATTTCCAAAGTTGCTATCATTGCTGGCAACATCTCCAGATGAATCATCATCATAATGAGGAGAAATTGCTTAAAAAATAAGAATTCTGACTTATTTTGTGCGAGATTAACATTTTTGAAAGAACAAAAATAGGCAAATGGAAATCTCAAAATACAGTATGAGCTACAACTTGCTGTCTTACAGACAGACCTGGTTGGAGAATTTTTTACAAAACAGATTTTCAGGGAATTATTGTTGTTCCATTGATATGTAAAATTACTGGAGTAATTTCCTGGCACAGATAGACCATTTAAGAATGCTACTAAGTCGATTCTTAGCCTAAATTATAATAATTTAAAAAATCATCTGATACAGTGATTGGTGCTAAGGTCTTCTTTGAAATATTTCAAGATCAAATAGGGGAAATATAAGTACTTCTATTAAATGTGTTTGTCACTGCTTTTAGATAATGATTTGAGAAAATCATATGGTGAATTACTGCAGCTGCACTTTCCAAATAATCTTAAAATCCTGAATTGAAACCCACATAAAACTGCATAGATGATATTTTAAATTTAAAACTGTAGATATAATCTAAACCTGAAGAGGCCTGTGATTATCAGGTTTGAGCAATCCAATATCAGTCATTGGTTTGAAATGAAATGTTCCACATTTCATTCTTGAAGTCATGTATTCCTGAAGTCAGGATATATGTATGTGATAATTTCTGAGACTCCTTTTTAATGATGTAAAGAGATTGTCCATATATATATTTTTTTATATATATATTCATAAATTTATATGTATACATATATATGTATATACATATATGGATAAGTAAAAGTAGAAAGTATAATGAAGACAAGAGCCCTGTAGGGTTTGGTGGAGGTCCAGCCCCTTCCCCAGCTCTGTTCCCTTCTTTGGGCGCATCTGAACTACATAAAAGTACACTTAAAAGTCCCTCCTAATTCCCAGCCTCAAACATTTATACAAGAGTTTGCAGGCAGCAGCTTGGACAGCTTCCTCACAGCTGCGTTTCACAAGGAGCACCACTTGAAATTGTTTTTACAAATGGAAGCTTTTATATTCTCTTTTAGTCTTTTGCACAGAGGCAGACGTTAAGGTATTACTGTACCCCTTGTAGTAGGAAGCATTCTGACTTTTTTGTGGTCTTGATTTCTCAAGCTTACACTCT
>NW_005054431.1:1728774-1739334 GCF_000277835.1 Geospiza fortis | reverse complement strand
AAATGAGTTTTATTCCCTTTCAAAGGAGCTTCAAAGGAAATATCACTTCCAACTCAAAGCACTTAATCATGTGGAAAAGGTTTCTGAACTGAATACCCGGAGAGGCAAAGGCTAGAGAAGCATGTTGACTCTAATGCTTGCATCATTGCTTTTCATTTGAGAAAATACCTTGTCTTAACCAGCCCATACCCTGCAAAAGCTGTGCTTCGAGCTTATAGGCATATGAAAAGTGTTTTGCCTTTAACAGTTTTCAATGTTTATTTCCACAGTGCATTGATAATATAAGGTGCAATGGATTAATGACAATAGTGTTTGAAGAAAACTCCAAAGTCACAGTGCCACATATGATCAAGTAAGTGCAACAGAGAGCAAAATAGATTGTTGTGTTTCTTCCATAAAAATTTTAACAAGAGAAAGCATGGGTTTAGAGAGTGCAAACCTTTAATTTCTTTTTTCTCGCATTTTTGTTGAATGGAACTGATTCTATATTCCAAAACATGTATTTTCAAATCCCTTTCTTGTTGTTGTAGGGATCATTCAGAGTGGTAAACTCTCAATTCACAGTGTTGGATCACAACTCAGGTTTTTCTGGGTTTTCAGTAGTTGGCTTCAGTTAAGCCTCAGATGAATGATTTTGTTCTCAGCTTTTCCTTGTCATCTCATAATTTTATTGGATATTTTTACAATGTCTTCAGAATTTATGTGACTGCAGACAAGTACCATTTTCAAAGGTATTTTGTTATACTAGCTAAAGTTTTTGTTCTCTGTTTTTCTGTTATTTCAGTTAAAAAATTTTCTCTCATGATTTTAACTGATCACATCAAAGTAGCATCATTGTTTATAAGGCTGTTTCCTTTACCTTTGGATTCTCTCAGTTATTTATTGTAATAAGTGTTTTTTGTTTCTAGTGAGATATTTTCAGTACATGATTCCAGATTTTTAACACAGCTTGGATCTTATGCATACCTCAATTTACATGAGTTTTACTTTTTAGAATCCAATGAATATATAAGTGAATGGAACACAGGGATAGACATAACTATTTCCTTTTTCACTATTATCTGTCACATCTCTTGGTTTCTCAAATGCCTCTTCTGTAGTTGTTTCCTCTCCTCTGTGCTTAGAAATGGGAGAGAGAAATCATCTGGGAATGCACTGTTAGGGCACACACCTTTGATTCCAGGAAATAAGGCATTTTGTTGTCCTCAGCTTTATTCCAGGAACTCTCCAGTGCGTAACAACTTCTGTCACCTGCTGAGTTTTAAAAGTACATTTGTCCCCTTTGAAAGTACAGCAGGACCTCAGTCCCCATGCCAACAGAAAGGAATATTAATTCTGAAGAACATACAGGACCTTCACAACAAACACAAATTTGGTGTTCTCCTTCTTAAATTTGACTTGCCTGATTTGCAGCACAGTTTGACTTTCAGAGTCAGATGTCATTGGATGATATAAACAAAAAATTGCCACTTTTTGGAGGGCCTAATTAAAGAAACAAGATTTTTTTGTTGCTGATTCTTTCATGTAATGCAGTGTAGAGTTGTGTGGAATATCCTGATCTTTCTTCTGAGAAAGTCCAATAATTTATAACAAAAAGATGGGATGTATTGAAAGATGCTTCACTTAGTATTTATCCTGTTTATTTACAAACTAAGCAAAACAGAATTTGAGGGGAAAACCCCTCCATTATCAGTATGGTTATGTAAATGATTTTTTTTTTTTTAATTTCCAAGCAGAAGTTTATTGGTTTTTGCTTTTGATTTTTTCACTAAAATAAAATTTTTTCTTGGTTTCTGATTTGAAATTTGAGATGTTTTGTGCTGTTCCCTCTTTCTTCTCTTAAAACAAAAGTAAGTCTTGGAGCTGAAGGCAGGTGTTGATTTGCAGGTAAGCCTTAAACCTAGCTAAGGGATTAATTTTTAGGATCCATTACTTTATTTTAGATAAAGCTTGATCCCAGCAGAAAACATCGCAATGAATTGTTCCATACTGAGATTTTAGTAATATTGACCTATGGGCCACAATAGCCTGAAAGAGACAAGAGGGGACAATTCTGCCACCTGTTCCAATTCAGAAATGTAAACATGATTAACAGTTTCTTAGGCTTTGAAGTGTAAAGCATTTGCCAAAAATAAAATTTAAGTTCCCTTAGTTATGGAAGCATTTGTCACCACAAATTCAAAGTTTTCCTGCATTGATGAAACACAATAGTTCATAAATATTTGCTGCTTTTGCGTTGACAGGAACGGCTAAAGGGGTACCACTCCTTTGATGCCTTGAGAAGCTGCCTAGAGCAGGGGCTAGACAGAGTTACAGGAATAAAGTAGGGATTTATTACAAGGCCTTCAAAGGACACACCTTGGGTAGTACAAGAGCCTAGCTGTGGCCAAACCCAAGATGGACCCTGAGTCACGAGTTTTCACACTTTGATGAGTTTTGGTCCATTTCCATACTGGGGTTCAGTGTCCACTTCCAGCTCCAGGTTCTGCAGTCCCACCCTCCCAGGTTGCTCTCCTCCATTCCCTGCTGTTTGCAGTTTTTGGGCTGAAGCTGCAGCGGTGCCCTTGGTTCTGGGGCTGGACAAGGATTGTTCTGTGGGACTGAGCTGTGAGGAGAGCTGCTGACAATTTATATGGAGTTCAGAGATATTTACCAATGCAGTACAGAGTCTGGGAAACATGAAGGCTAAAACTTAAGGCATCGCCTTAGCTATGATCACTCATTGGTAAAGTATTTTAAATTTGACTTTTGTGTAGATCTGACGCCCGTCTTCACAGAGATGACATCGATATTTGCTTCAGCAAAACGCTGAATTCCTGCAAAGTGCCCCAGATCCGCTATGCGAGCGTGGAGCGCCTCCTGGAGCGCTGAGCATCGACTTCCTCAACACCTTCCTGCACACCTACCGCATCTTCACCACCGCCGCCGTGGTCCTGGAGAAGCTCTCTGACATCTACAGGCGCCCCTTCACCTCCATTCCTGTCAGGTGAGCCTGGGGTTGGCACCTTCCTGGGACCTCTCTGTCACAGATTTCTGGGAGAGATATCACAGCCTCGGTCGTTGTTTGTTTTGTGGGCATTTTTCTCATTATTTTCTGCTTGTAAATAATCTAAGAGAAAGGTTCTTAGTGTGTAAACAGGACGCCAGTTTTATGAAGGGTTTGTCTCAGCTATATGCCCAAGCTTTGAGGACGAAGTTTCACACAGATTTTGCAGTGCCATGCAGATTTGCTTAAAATTGAAGTGTTTTTACTTAAGTCTGTTCAGTGTTTGCTGCCTGTGTCACATTCACATTCTCTGGAAAAATCCCTTCACCCAGGATTTTTCTCCTGGGAAGCTGACAGCCCTCAGAGAAAAGGAAAACAATTCTTATCTCATTTGCTTCTCCTGTGTTTCGCTGCTTTGGAATGTGTTTGGAGATTGTTTACCCACAGGTGATTGTTCCACTGGATTCTGCTGTGAGTTGTTTTCACTCTTTGGCCAGTCAGGGCCAAGCTGTGTCAGGACTCTGGAGAGAGTCACAAGTTTTCATTATTATCTTTTTAGCATTCAGTAAGTATCCTTTCTGTATTCTTTACTATAGTTAGTATAGTGTTCTTTAATATAATATAGTATCTTAAAATAATAAATTAGCCTTCTGAGAACATGGAGTCAGATTCATCATTCCTTCCTTTGTCGGAGCACCCCACAAATACAATAACCGTGTTGCTCTTTTTGTGTCTCTGCCTCTCAGGTCCTTGGAGCTGTTCTTTGCCACCAGTCAGAACAACAGAGGGGAGTACCTGGCTGACGGGAAGTCGCCACACCTCTGCCGCAAGTTTTCCTCTCCTCCTCCCCTGCTGAACTCCAGGATCGGCGCCCTGGACCTCTCAGCCTCGTCTGTGGCCAGCAGTCCTACCTCAAACTACAGCCCAGCCACATCCCCGCCGCCCACGGGCAGCAAGGTGCCGCTGGACCTGAGCCGAGGGCTGTCGTCCCCCGAGCAGAGCCCGGGCTCGGCCGAGGACAGCCTGGAGAACCCGCGCCTGGACCTCTGCAACAAGCTGAGGAGGAGCATCCGCGGACAGAAGGTAATTAATAATTAATGGCCCATGGACAGCAGAGATCTCCTGGAGGGAGGATTGGTTGCGGGGGAGATAAAGAACACTGCCCAATGAGCAGAACTGCCCCAGCTCTGACAGATGGAAATAGAATACACACCCATCTAAACCTGAGACATAGACACTAAAATAACAGACATAAGACTTAAAATAAACTAATACCACAGAGGAATAAGGACAAAAAGAAAACTACTAATAGATACATACATATCTATTAGTAGATATGTACATACAGCATGAGGTTAAAGGACCTATTAATGTTACTGCTAGTGAAGAAATAATACAACTTAGCATTGCTTCAGTGGATCTTCCCATCCAGTTGTTGGTGGGGCACACATGGAGATCCTTTCCCTCAATCCCCAGGGAGGCATTCATGGAATCTGTGTCCAAACTCCAGGGAAAAGTCTCAAACACTTTCAGGGTGTAGGAGGCTTCTGCCTCGGTGGTAACTTGTGTGTCTTACAGTTGTAAACCAGTCAGGAATATTTCTTTTATCTCCTCCCACATCTGCTCTCCAGACTGAGATGTTTGTTCTTAGCTGGGGCCTGAGGCCTTTTGGTGCTGGAGATGATCCCTTTGGGCCTTGCAGCCTGGGTTATCTCTTCATATCTGCACCCCCTGTCTGTGGTAGAGAGGGGAGGACAGTCCTGTCACACTGCTGCTCCTCCGGTCAAGGTTCTGCTGTGCTCTCTGTTCCCAGCCCTTTGCTGCTCCTTCCCAGGAGCAGCAGCACAGCAAAGCCATAGGATCACAGAATGGTCTGGGTGGGAAGGGACCTTAAGGCTCATCTCGTTCCAACCCACAGCACCTTCTCTGTTTTCACTTCAGTGCAGTGTAAGGAGAAAGGCAGAAGAGAGTATTTGATGCCACTTGTGTTTGCTGAGGTGAGAGATTCTTGAGTTGTACCATGTACTGCAGGAAGTGAAATATTAAGTTAAAAAGAAAGACCTATAAGCTTTAACATGTTTGCATAGAGGGCTGGTTTTCCAGGGAGATTCCATCAGTAATCCAAATCAATAATGCCTGTGATGTGCTTGGAACGTTGGTGACATTTGTTCCAGGTGGTGTGAATGTCACCTGGTTATCCCTCCAGAAGGTACGGGTCTAAAATAGATTAATTGCTCCTGAGAAAATGCCTGTTTCCTCTGGGGATTCTGTAAGGCACCTTGGAATAGATTTTACTTCCAGAGGGCTGAAGCTGGTTGATAAAAGCCTCAGTGGGGGTGTCTAGGGTTGGGAGCATTGTAGTTATAGATGGCAAAGCAAGGAAGTAGCTCCAGTCTCATAGGAAACAGAAGTGGACATTATTTCTCCTTTGAGGACAGAGGAATGATCTTCTTAATTGGAATAGAAGTTAGCAGTAATCTTTTTTTTATTGCTGTTACACTAAACAGAAAATGATGCAATTTAAAAATGCTTTTATTATTCCTAAAATTAATATTTTAAAATGGTTGTTCATGGCTGGGCTTACAGTCTGAGGAATTAGATCTGTAAATCTGAGAAAAATGTAGCTCAATTTTAGTTGGCAGTACTATAATAACAAAAAATTAAAGAGAGGAAAAAAGAAAAGGATTACCAAATACAAAGTAAGACAAATGTGATTCAAAAGTTATGTCTGCTCCCTACTGAATGAATTAGCAGTCCCTTGCTAATAAATTAGATGTTTCATTGTGCAAGGGGATTGTTTTTACAGAATGCTGCCTATTTTTTAACAAAAAAACCTCATTTTAACAGGGAAGTTATCCACTATAGCATTCTAGGAGTCTGCCTATCAAGAGCAGTGGGAGGAAGTGGGAAAGCCAAGACAGGACACTGCTTCACACTGTAACAGTTGAGTTTTGGAGTATGGGATGGTCTATACAACACCTGATCTGCTGACACCTGATGGGATGCACCTCTCAGAGGGGAAAAAGGTTTCTAGCATAGGAACTAGGAGGATTCATCAATAGAGCTTTAAACTAGTTTGGAAGGGGGAAGGGACAAAACCAGACAGTGAGAAGCAGTGGGGTGATGCACTTGAGGAACTGAGTGCTGGTGGGAGGTGTTGGCTACGACAGACCAGAGCTGAAGTGTTTCTGTTCCAACACACACAGCATGAAGAACAAACGAGAGGGGCGCGGATCCTTGGCCCAGTCCCAGTGATTTGGCATCACTAGCATAAGTGAAACTTTACCAGGATGAGTCCTGTGATTGAAGTGTCCTATTGAACAGTTACAGACTCTTTAGGCAGAATAGGCAGGGCAGATGAGGCAGAGGGAGGCACTGTATGTTACAGAAGGGTTAGAATGTAGGGAGATCACAGTTGAGAGCCTCTGGGTAGGAATCAAGGGGCAGTGAAAGGATGCAGATGTCTCTGTGGGAGTCTACTAGAGATCTCCTGGCCTGGGCAATAACACCAATGGAACTATGGGTTGTGGAACTAAGGAGCGAAGAGTTTCTTCTTCGAGGAACTAAGGGATGCATCCAAGTTAACTGCCCTTGTCCTTCTGGGATACTTCAGCTGGTCAGAAAACAACTGGGAGCATCACACAGTTGGTACAATCCAGGACTGAAGATTACTAAAACACCTGGATGCCAACTTCATGTACAAGTACTAAGAGAGCTGACTAGGAAAGATGCCCTCCTTGATTTGTTGGTTATTAATGGAGAGGGTTGTATGAATGACATGGTTGGTGTCTATCTTGCTACGCGCGGATCCTTGGCCCAGTCCCAGTGATTTGGCATCACTAGCATAAGTGAAACTTTACCAGGATGAGTCCTGTGATTGAAGTGTCCTATTGAACAGTTACAGACTCTTTAGGCAGAATAGGCAGGGCAGATGAGGCAGAGGGAGGCACTGTATGTTACAGAAGGGTTAGAATGTAGGGAGATCACAGTTGAGAGCCTCTGGGTAGGAATCAAGGGGCAGTGAAAGGATGCAGATGTCTCTGTGGGAGTCTACTAGAGATTTCCCAGCCTGGACTGTTGCCTTTTTCCCAATCTGGAAATGGAACTTGAAATAATTTTAGAAAGAAGGTAATATAAGAGTGGATCTTTATTTGAAGGCCTTCAGAGGCAGTTATGGAAAGATGTCCACAAAAACCCATCCCCAAAGGGGTGAGTACCTTTTATAGGTGTTAGGAAATTTGTATAATTGATAAAAAGCACCAGTTAGGAGGACAAATGTGATGTAACTCTCTCCCAGGTTAAATCCCTTCTCTAGAGTCTGAGATTATTAAAACACCTGGATGCCAACTTCATGTACAAGTACTAAGAGAGCTGACTAGGAAAGATGCCCTCCTTGATTTGTTGGTTATTAATGGAGAGGGTTGTATGAATGACATGGTTGGTGTCTATCTTGCTACAGCAGCCACAAAGTGAGTTTAAAATCTCTGTTGCTAGGAGGAAAAGTGTCTGAAAATTTTCACCCTTGGACATGAGTAGAGCAGACTTTAGGCTGCTCAGGGAAATAGTGATCAAGATCCCTGGGAAAATTCTTCTGAAAGTGCTGGGGTCCATTAGTGTGGGTCACTTTTTAGGTATCACCTATGGGCACAGGAAGCGGCAATTCCAAAATGTTGAAAGTCAAACAGATGCGACAGAAGGCTGCCTTGGCTGAACAGGGATCTTCTTTTGGAGGTAAAGCAGAAAAGGAAGGTGTATGTCCAGCAGGAGAAGGTTGGGTGACATGGCAGGGCCACAGAGATGGTGCTCTGCAGGAAGAAAATTTTTGCAGCCAAAGCATAACTGGAGTCAAAACTTGCCAGAACTGTGGGTGGCGACAAAAAGAGGATTTTAAAATACATTGGCAAAAAACAGTGCAGAAGTCACATTGGCCTATTCCAGAATGAGGGTGGTCAACTCACAGATAGAGAATTTGACAAGATAGGGATATGTGTTGCTTTTCTTACCCCTCCTCAGCATGGGCTCAGGGAGTCCCAGTGCCCTGAGCTGAATGACCATGGTTTGAGAATGATAAACTCACAGTTGATCCTGAAGTTGTGGGGATCTGCTGCACCAGCTGCATCCCTTTAAATCTATGGAGCCTGATGGGATTCGTCTGAGACTACTCAAAGAACTGGCTGATGTAATTGTGAGGCTTCTCTCAATATTTGAACAGTCTTGGTTGTCTGGACAGGTCCCAGTTGAGTGGAATCTGGTTAAGATTGTCCCAATTTTCAAAAAGCACAGGAAGGGTGACCCTGGAAACTACAGGCCCATCAGTCTCACTTCAGCACCTGGTAAGGTCATGGAGAAAATTACCCTGGGAGGTATTGGAAAACACCTTGAGGCGTCATGTTACAGAAAAATGGACAAAACCTCTCTAGCAGCAGTGCAGCACTGAGCAGCAGCCACTCCTCACTCAGCTGGAGGCACGAGGGGCTGTCTCCTCTCAGATATTGTGTGTGCATGCTGAGCACAGAAAAGGTGCCTGTTCCCAGGCTGTGTTGTACAGGTGTGCTCACAGGTTTTCCCAGAGCAAACAAATGTATGGTAATCATTCCCCCAAAGCCATCAATGTATGTTGCTTCCCTTTTCACATGAGTTTGTCTGTCTGAGGGGTCTGAACAGTGGTCTCTGGTGCTTGTAGGCCCTGAAGTGACCCTTGACCATCCCATGAGTTCAGTGTTGCCTTCCCAAACCTGGAGCTGAGTTAACCCAACCCATGTAATTCATTATTTTTGAGATGAAAGTGTATTCTCCTGCTCCTCTTCTTGGTTGGTGTTTAATGTGATCCCCATTATGCAGTTCCACAGGCCAGTGATTTTACAAAATAATCATTGTTTTTTCCCTACCAGCTGAGCAAACAGGTATTCATCTGGCAACAATAGGTCAGCACAGTGTCACAAGGGGGAGGTCCTGCTGGTCACACCTGAGTTCCTCCTATGACAGGGTGACACACCTGGGTGACCCAGGAGAGGCAGCAATGTGATCTTTCTGGGCTGCATCAAAGCTTTGGATACAGTCTCTCCCAGGATCCATCTGGACAAACTGTCCAGCCCACAGGTGGATAAAACCATTGTGGGCAGTGGGCTTCTGAGGCGGGCACAGAGCCTGGCGGTGACTGGGGTGACACCAGGCTGGCACTGGTCACTGCTGGGGTTCCAGGGTTCCGTCCTCTGCTCTTCAACATCTTCATTAGCAGCCTGGACACAGGACTCTAAGGAGTACTAAGTAAGTTTTCTGATGACACTAAATTGGGAGGAGCTGACAGCTCCCTCGAGGGCAGAGAGGCCCTGCAGAGAGGTGTCAGCAAATGAGGGGTGGGAATTCACCAAGTGTGTCGGGCTTAACAAGGGATTCTGCACCTGGGATGGGCACCCCTGGCTGTGTGGAGGCACTGGGAGCAAGGGGCTGGAGAGCAGCTGTGGGGTGGGACCTGGGGATCCTGGTCCATGTCCTGTTTGGTGTGAGTCAGCAGTGGCCCAGAGCCAGGAGGGACATCTCTGTCCTGGGGGGTACCAGGCCCAGCATCACTCGCTGGGGCAGCCTCACCTCGAGTCTTGGGGACAGCTTTGGGCACCATCATGTCAGAAAGAGCTAGAGCTGTTAGAGAGTGCCCAAAAGAGAGACATGGGGATGGTAAAGGGTCTGGAGGGGCCACACGAGGAGCAGCTGAGGGTGCTTCGTGTGTTCAGCTGGAGCAGAGGGGATGAAGGCAGAGCTCACCAGGGGCTGCAGCTCCTCCCGAGGGACAGCTCCCATCTCTGCTCCCGGTGACAGGGACAAGAGCCAGGAGCTGGGACAGGGCAGGGTCAAGCTGGAGGTCAGGAAAGGCTCTTCCCCAGAGGGTAACTGCTGGCACTGCCCAGGCTCGCCTTGGAATGGGCACAGCCCCGAGGCTGCCAGAGCTCCAGCAGAGCTTGGACAGTACTCCAGGGATGCCCAGGGTGGGATTGTCGGGGCTCTGGGCAGGGCAGGGGTGGCACTGCATGATCCTGTGGGTCCCTTCCAGCTCAGGGGATCCTGTCTGTGATTCTATGGTACTTGCTCATGCTTTATGCTTTCAAAAAATACTGGTTAGCTGTTGTGCATAATCATGGATATTATATGTGCAGTATGCTGGATGTTTTTACATTAATTGCACAACAGAATATTTATATATACTTATATACAGAGAGAGAGAGAGAGAGTTTTTTCTATGCAAAGTTGAACATACTCTTCTTGTGCACTACTTTAACCACCAGTATGGCTAAAAACCAATGTGATGATAGCACAGCATATCCCAAAATACAGGCCATGTATTAAAATTAATCACAGACAGGTAACTGCTGTCATTTTTTCTACACATTGTAAAGTGAACTGGTAAAGAGCAGGTTGTTCTGCCCAAGTGTAGGCAGTGGGCACTGTTGGGGAGTTATTCGCATTTCTCATTGTGGTCTGTCAAAGCTGGAAGCGTTACCTGGGCAGCACGAGGAGCATTTGGAAATGGCCAGAGGCCCATATAAATGCTAAATTGCTGTCAGTGCAGTCTCCCACCC
>NW_005054431.1:1708367-1728764 GCF_000277835.1 Geospiza fortis | reverse complement strand
TGCTGAACAGCTTGTGCTCAGTCTGGAGGAATTTGCAGGTAGAGAGCTCTACCTTGCAGTAGCTCTGTCCAGCTGCAAGCAGTGTGTTGATGAAAATGTGGAAGTTTATAAAGAAATCTTATAAGGGGGATGAAAAAGGTAGTCCAGTTGCTCTGATACTGCCGGAGTTCCCAAAAAAACCACCTCTGGCTTACTTTAAGTCCAGCACAACTGTACAAAATCTGTTTCCAAGGACATATTATTATGGTGGCTGCTGTTCTCTATAACAGTTGTCCATTTATAAGCTGGGATTTTCAACTTTTTTCCCTACCTTCAAAATTGTTTCCTTTCAGAGTTTCTGTTTTCCAAAGTTTTTGTTTATGTTTAGTCTTATATACACAATGCTTGTGCTGCAGGCAGAGCTGTCATTCACATCAAATGCAGGATGTATTTTGTCAGCTTGTTTTCCCTCAGTTTGGAAGTAGTGTTTATCCCATTCCTCTTTTTATTCTTCTGATAAAAGAGGTCCGCTGTAGACTAGTCTGCTCTCCAGTGCTGTTTAGCAATTCTATTGGTCAGATTTTGATTACCCTTTGTTATTGAACTAGGATTATTTTCCCTAGGTCATAGAATATCTATGAGTTCAAGTATCCTTATTATGTGTGCATGTCACTGCATATTCTCCTGACTGAAAGTGCAGTTTTATCCAACACACTTTAAAACTGACAACTTGCTGGTTTTCACCAAGTTGTTTATTTATTTGTTTTTGCTGTTTTCACCAAGTTGTTTTTCATGTATTTATTTGTTTGTTGTTTGAGCTTTTGTGTCAGTGGTACAAGACTTTCCCACTCCTCTAACTCCATCCAGAGGATAATTATTGCTGAGTTAATGGCAAAATCTCATGGCAAGTTACAGGCGCAGTACTGTTTGAAATAACTGTAAACCAAGTTGTGCATGATCATCAGTACTGACATTTATTCTCTTTTAAAGCAGCAGTTCTGGAAACTGTGTCAGTGGACAGGACCATTCCTGAGAGCACCTCAGTGGTGGACACTGCAGAGCTGTCCCCATGCAGGTCCCCTTCGACGCCGCGTCACCTCCGCTACCGGCAGCCGGGAGGTGAGAGCTGTGCTGGCTCTGCCAGTCCCTTCCAACAGAGTTTGATCACTGTGCCCGTGATCTGTGCAGGGCAGCAGAAAGCACTAATAATGTCCCAATCATCTGGTTTGCTTGTATTTTTCTTGTTTCTCAGGTGTTAAAAATAAAAGAGCCATCAAAATGTGAAGTGTGCCTGTTAAATTTGAGCAGCAATAATGAGGCATGGAAGCACGTTGAGGCTTCAGTATGATTCAGTGTTCTGAAATAGCTCAAGCAGGATGTGCCCAAGTTCAAGACTAATATCGAATCAGTCCTGTTCTCACAGAACTCTCAAGACTCTGACATATTTTTTTCAGCTGATGAGGGGACATATTTTGGGCACCATCTGTAATCATGAAACGCACAACACCCATTGTTGTCAATGGGGAGGGACTGCGTCTGTTTCTTTGTGTAATGCTGAACATTTACAGATGGTCTCACATTATTCATTCCAAAATTTGAAAAGGCTGCTCAATTGAAGAGGAAAAAAAGAGCTGGATCTCCTCAAATAACTCTCATGTGGCTCTTTGAAATCATTAGCAGGGCTGTGAGCTGCGTCCATGAAGACTTAAAGTGCTGCCAGCTCCTGCAGGACAGGTTTTTGGGCAGGTGTTTCATACCTGGGACTAAAACAAAAGCAGAGCAGAGCCTTCTCACCTGTTTAGGTGAGACACGCCAGGACACTTTAGATTCAAACCAATAGTAATGTTATGTGATTGTACATTTGTGGCAAGAAGGCAAGATCTGGGAGCTGGAAACTGTGGGCAGTGTCATATTATCAGAATTCTAGTTTAAGACAGTGTTCACACCACTCCCTGTAGAGAAAGCTTGATAAAACCTGTAAAACTCTGTTCATCCTGGGCAGTCATCAGGGAAAATGTGTGAATCCAGTTACGGGAAGATGGTGAATATCCTTAATTCTCTGACATAATTTTTTGTTTAGGTTAATTTTTTATGCCATTTTTTTCTTTATATCTTTCTTTTTTTCCCTCCTATTTGGTTAACATCTTGTTCCACCTTGGCAATGTCTTAGATGTTTCTTCTATAGCAACATTAATTATACCAGTGTGGAAATATAAACCATAAATATGATTATGATACTTCTACTGTCTTTCACAGAAAATCATCTGACAGTTTAAATAAATACAATGTCCACAAAGTAACAAACATTACCGAAGATTTTAAGTCTTGTTGCTGGTTGATGAAAAGTTTGTAGAAGTTAATGTTTTCCTGTCCTTCCCCTTTACAGTGCAGACTGCTGACAACAGCCACTGCTCGGTGTCTCCTGCTTCTGCTTTTGCCATTGCCACAGCTGCAGCCGGGCACGGGAGCCCGCCAGGTGAGGGGGTGTGCTGTGCAGGCAGGTGACACACAGGTGCTCAAGAGGTGAATGTTCCTCTGTGTTCTCATGGGTGATGTTCTCATCTCAGCCTGGTCTAGTGGAAGGTGTCCCTGCCCATGGCAGGGCTGGAACTGGGTATTTTTAATGCCTTTTCCAACCGTGTTGGTTGATTTCGTAATATTTCTAATCCAGCCTGTTACTGGAAGATAAATATTTCACATGTACATGATCTGCTAAGCATCCAAATAAGATTGTTCTTGTTTGTTTTTTTTTTAATTCACTTACAGATTAAGATTTCATTTTTTAAAATGAGCTTTCCTATGTCCAAAGGTGGTATTCAGTTTTACTTATTGTGAGTGTATACTGTATTTTTCTAGGAAAGCAACTACTGTCTGAGGGTATTTAGTGCAAGATAAAATACTTGATTTAAGTTTTGAATGTGCTGCTTATCTTGCTCTGTACCCTTTGACATATTAATATCTTCCACTAACAGGGTCCTCTCATAGGTCATGTTGCAAATAAGCAACAATTTTTTAAACTCTGCAAAATCAATTTACCTTTGGCTTGACAAATCCACAGTTCATTTTGATTATGTGTGACAAAGCACAATCCAGCTGTAAACTCACACTTGCCTCTTTCCCACTGGAATGTCAAAGAATTGCTTTGAAGACCTCAGTCTCAAAATCACCCATGAAAATCTGTGTAAGACAGTAAATTATCCCTGTGAATCTCAGTGGATTTTGTATCCACTCTGTCTAGAGCTCTGGTCATTAACTAGTGGGTGAGAAGACATCAGGAGAAAATAATTTCTGCATGAGTATGCATCACTGCTCCTCTTAGTCTTGTGTACTTCCCATGATCTTTAGATTACAAGACAGTGATGTTCAGTGTTAGAAACTTTATCAGAGAATCACAGAGGCTGGAGAATCCCCCCCAGCCCATGGAGTGCCAGCTCTGCCCCATCCCCACCTTGTCCCCAGCCCAGGGCTCTGAGTGCCACCTCCAGGTGACACCTGCAGGGCTGGGCACTGCCAACCCCCCTGGGCAGTGCCAGGGCAGTTCCTGAGCCCCCTTTCCATGGGGAAATTCCTGCCGTGCCCACCCTGAGCCTGCCCTGGCCCAGCCTGAGGCCGTTCCCTCTGCTCCTGTCCCGGGCTGTCTCTGGTGGCCCCTCATGGCACACGGCGTGCCTCTGGTGGCCCCTCATGGCACACGTGTCCTCCTGTCCCTGGGGTGTCTCTGGTGGCCCTGATGGCACACGTGTCCTCCTGTCCCTGGGTGTCTCTGGTGGCCCTGATGGCACACGTGTCCTCCTGTCCCGGCGTGTCTCTGGCCAGTGCCCCCCCAGCTGTGTCTGAGCACTCTGTGATCTGGTGCTGCTGTGCCCAGTGAGGAGAAAGGCTGGCAGAGCTGGCCTAGCTCAGTAATTGCTCAGGCTTGCAATCAGTGGAGTGGAGTTCCTCACTCCTTTGCTTGGTTCGTGTTTATTGTGCTTTGGATTGTGCACTTCCATTGTCTAATGATTTCCCTAAATGATCATTGTATTAACCCACCAGGTGTAATCCATTCTTCATCTGGCAGCACTGGCAGGAGCTGTGCAGAGCCCGAGGGTTCCTCTGAGCCTCCTTTTCTCCACCTGAGCCCCTTCCCAGCCCCCTCAGCCCCTCCTGGGCTCCATCCCCTTCCCAGCTCCATCCCCTTTCCCAGCTCCATCCCCTTCCCAGCTCCATCCCCTTTCCCAGCCCCCTCAGCCCCTCCTGGGCTCCATCCCCTTCCCAGCTCCATCCCCTTCTCAGCTCCATTCCCTTCCCAGCTCCATTCCTTTCCCAGCCCCCTCAGCCCCTCCTGGGCTCCATCCCCTTCCCAGCTCCATCCCCTTCCCAGCTCCATTCCCTTCCCAGCCCCCTCAGCCCCTCTTGGGGCTCCATTCCCTTCCCAGCTCCATCCCCTTCCCAGCTCCCTCAGCCCCTCCTGGGCTCCATCCCCTTCCCAGCTCAGTTCCCTTCCCAGCTCCCTCAGCCCCTCCTGGGCTCCATTCCCTCCTGGGCTCCATTCCCTTCCCAGCTCCATCCCCTTCCCAGCTCCCTCAGCCCCTCCTGGGCTCCATCCCCTTCCCAGCTCAGTTCCCTTCCCAGCTCCCTCAGCCCCTCAGGGCCCTGCCTGAGCTGAGGGGCCAGAGCTGGAGCCTGGGCAGGGCCAGCACAGGGACAGTCACTGCCCTGTGCTCCTGGCACAGCCCAGGGCCCCCATGCCTTCCTGGCCACCTGGGCCCCCTGGCTTGTGTCCAGCTGCTGTCACAGCGCCCTGTGTCCAGCCTGTCTCAGCTTGCCAGCCCCTCTGCCCAGCCTGGCTTGCCAGGGCTTGGTGGGACCCAGGGGCAGGGCCTGGCACTTGCCCTTGTTGTCCCTCACAGCCATGGTCATGGCCCATGGTCCAGAGCCCTCAGTGCTGCAGAGCCCTCCTGCCCTCCTGCAGATGCACACTGCCACCCGCCCCAGTGTCACCCATGAACCTACTGGCAGAGCACTCGGTCCCCTGGCCCAGGTTTTGAACAGGATGGCCCAGCACTGCTCCCTGGGGACACTGCTGGTGAGCAGCTGGGTCAGCACTGTCCCAGCACTGTCCCCACTGTCCCAGCACTGTCTCCACTGCCCACTGTCCCCAGTGGGTCTGCACTGTGCCCACTGTCCCTGGGCCAGGGCACCAGCCAGTCCTTATCCCAGGAGAGATGTCCCTCTGCAGGCCCCGGGGTGCAGCTTTTCCGGGAGATGCAGTGGGAGTCCAGGTCACACATCCACACCTTCCCCTCACCTGCCAGGGGTGTCACCTGGTCACAGGAGGAGAGCCGGTTGGAGCTGCCTTTCCTACACTCCTGCTGGCTGTATGTGGGAATTTGTGAAGGAGTTTTGAATGAGTTAGAGATGAGACCTCTGAGTTTTTTAGATGATGTGGTTTATTTTTCTTATCTTTTACATAGGCAGGAAAGGTGAGTTCAGCTCACATTGTCACCACATGGCTCAGAAGGTCACAAGACTCTCAGTTACAAGACATTTTAAGTATTTATTGACCAATAAAAAACTACCAACAAGGATATTGATGCTTTTGACCCAATCCTTAAATATTTTGTCTTATGGACCCATGCTACAGCGTGAGCTTTCTTAGCCAATCATCGTGTTATGACACACAAACCCACAGTGCTGCATTCTAAATTCCTTGTTTACCTCTGTAACTACTTTTATTTTTTCTAGATCTTGCACTCTAAAACTCTAAACTTGCCTTTACTTAGCTCAATGTGTCTCTGCTTTAAACTACAAATCCACAATCTCACTTCTAGCACCTGAGTTTGGGAGGCTTTCCCAAGGTCTCAGATCAAATCCTGGGTTTAATTCTAAGCTTTGGCTTACAGGCCCAAGGTTCTGAGAGCTCCCTGCATTTCAGATTTCAGCATCTGGGTCTGGCTCTGTGCTTGTCCTGTATGTGTGATCACACTGTCTGGTGAACCTGTTACAAACTTCTGTTTAGCAACTTGTATTTGAATGATGAATATTCTCTGCTTTTGGAATCAGACTCTGCATGAAAACACTGACACAGTTTGCTTTATGATTTAACCCAGTACATTTACAGATTGTTTAGAAAGCAAAGTAAGGATGGAAAATGCTGGGGTTTTCCCACTACGAACGAATTCAATTGAAAAATACTGCTTTTGTATTGTTAAAAACACTGCTTTTCAGTATTCATAATACTGAAGTATGAGAGAAAATACAGTCTTCAATTATGCAGTCAGTAGAACGAACATGAAAGCTTGGGAATGTTGAAAGGGAAAAACCACATTCCTAACATTTGTAAGTTCTTTTTCATGTTGCTGTTTAACCGAGCTCTTCATTAAAGGTCATTCTCCCAAGTGATGTAAAAAACAGAAGGCTGTGCAGCAAATTTGACAAGAAAATGTGTGGTTTTGAGTCTCAGAAGATTAAGTTAGAGTTATCCAGTGTACACCTGAAATGAGTAGAAAAACTGAAGGTTGCAAACCAGACCTTATACCATGGAATCACCTGTTTTGTAACTTGGTGCAATTATTCATGGTAGAGACAGTACTAAATTTGCAGAGTCATGAAGTTCAAATTTGGCTAAACCAAATTTTGTTTATTTCCCCTGTGTGTTTTATCATGATTGTGAGATTTTTTTGAAGAGTGCCTTTTTCCCACTGGTTCCTGGAGTTGTTTGTTTTTGAGGCTGGACATGACCAGTCAGTGAATCAGTTCTGGGAGTGAATGACATTGGTGAGGTTTTTTGTTTTCTGCTCAGTCATTCCTTGGCTTCCCTGCTGCAGACACCGTGACGTGTGTAATTTACAATACTCCTACGTGGAGCATGAGTAGAGTGGCAGATGAAATCCAGTGTTGGTTCATACCAAGTGATGCACATGAGGCAAAACAGTCTGAGCTCTGCACCTGAAAGGACTGGCTCAGGACTGAGGATGAGAACAGGTCCTTTCCTGAAGTGATCTGGGTGCTCAGCAGGAGCCAGAAAGGTGAAGAAAACATCAGGAATTGTATGGAAGGCAACAGGAGAGACTGCTATGGTACCATAGTACAAATGCAGAATTTGTACAAATATTGAAGGGTATGTACAGTCCTGAGTGAGGTGAGAGAGTGAGAGCTGGAAAAGTTTGGGATTTTGAAATCAGGGATGGGGTGAGGCATGAAATAACTTCTGTGCATGTGAAGTTTAGAGAAGAGAGGGCTGGAGAGTTGGTGACAACATTCTGTAAAAGGCTGGATGGGTAAAAGGGAAAGATAGCAGCAATGGTGAAAACAGTGGTGTGGGTAAAGGGTTGGACTCAGTGCTCTAAGAGGTCCTTTCCAACTCCATCAATTATACATTTCCAAGATTTTCTGCCTTTTCTGATGCAGGATGTAGGACCTCAGATGCTTTTCATGGAGCCAGGTTTCAGAATGAGCAGGAGTTTGTGGCTTTTAGTGCCATCTGTAGAAGCTCAGTGAGGTTCTGCTGAGGAACACCCCAAAGGGAGCAGACTCACCTGGGATCCAGTGTAGAAAGTTACCTGCAAGCAGGGGTTGTTTGAGGTTACCAGACTGGCAAAGTAGAACAAGACCAGCAGCTGAAAGCAGTTGGCTGTTGTGGGGAATATTAGGAGGTACAAGTCACCTGTGTGTCTTCTGTCCTCACTGCTCCCCGAAGTCTTCTGGCCATTTTGTGTTTTGCTGTTGTTTTTTAAATTTTATGTGTTAGTTTCTTCAGTTATTTTATTTTGGGGCTCTTTGGGGTTTACTGCTTGTTGTTTCAGTTTGTTTTCCTGGGGTATGAGGCCTGAGCTCTTCTCCAGTCCCCATCTCCCAGTTCTGGCTGGGATGCACTGAGACAAGCTGGGTGACAGACTCCCAGCAAAGGCCCTGTGCTCACACGCTCCCTCAGAACCAGCCATGGAGGACATGCAATTATCTTCTGTGGAGAGTTCAGTATTGCTGTCCCCTACAATGATAAGTTTATAAAGTGAGAGGTATGCAAAGCCCTGGACAGCTCTCATGTGATGTACATTGGCTTTAACTCTCTTTTGATAAGCACCTAGGGGAGTGCTGCCTGTGGGGGTCCTGAATTGTGAATGAAACCTTTCTCTAAATTAGGATGGTTCCATTTCTCATGCCTTTCAGCAGGTGCTTTTTAACTTACTGATTTTATTGCTGTTATTTCCACTTATTTTACAGTTAACTGCTTTGATGATGTCAACCAAGCTGCGCTGCTTTCCCTATTGTTTAATTTATCTGCTTGGTTAAATATTGATCTCTACCTATCTTAAAAATATTCTTTCTGTTCTCTTCGAGAAAACTTGCATTTTAGTTGTTTATTTCAACAGCATGACAAAGATAAAAAGAAACATGAAGTGAAAGTACAGAGAGTTAAATAAGGCACCCCATGTGCACAGCTTGGGGCCTGTATGGATTATAATATTCACAGTAAGGATAAATAGAGTAGGTTCTGTCTTTTACATGTCATTTCTCATCTGAGGGATGTGAGGGATGCCTCATGGCTTGCTGGAGCTGAAGTGCTCTGTCACCATTAATTGGCTGTTGCACACCTTACTCTTTTCCCAATTTATAAAAATAGTACAGCAATACTAGCAGATTCTAACATAAGAGTGGACTTCAGCAATTTCTTCTCCCTCTGTTTATACGCCTCTATAAAACTGGTTCTGATTTCTGCTTTAATCAGTGACAAATCCACACAGAAGTTCTTTAGATCTGCTCCCACGTCTGCCTTATAATAGGGAAAAGTCCCTGCAGAACTGTGAATGTGAGTGGTCTCATCCTACCAGGTATCCTGCTAATCCCTTGTTTTACCTCTGCCACGAATAGTCCTGGAGCAGAGCTGCAGCTGCAGGGAGCCCCATCTCCTTAGGAGTGAATTCCTCCCCTCTCCAAGTCTGTCACACAGCCAGTGTCAAAACAAGCAGAGAGACTGGAAACGTGGGAGAGGAACCTCCTGCCAAAATACTCACCAATCATCTCTAGTCTTGCTGCAGAAATCCTACAGATGTTACAGCAGTTAAGCAACAGCAGTGTAATCTACACAGCACCCACACAAACCCTGGCACTAGATAAAAACAATTTACATGGAGAATTATTTCTTCCACCTGTGGGTTCTGGAACTTGTGAATTTCCCTGGTTTATTTTTGTACAGTTCTTTGAGACATGTTGTTGCTTTTTTTGTTCATTCCTTATCATTTTATTTACATCTGTTCTGCGCAGAATCAGTGCACAGTGCCAGCATTAGTAAGATATCATGCACTGATTTTTAAAGAAAAAACACCTTTTGGTGTTTATTTACCAAAACTGCTCTCCCTGCAGGCCCTTATACTTGTTGACACTCACAAGGTATGAAGGTGCTTTCTGTGACTTGAGGAAATTTGATTTTGGAATATCTGAGCAGTTCTATGGATGAAGGCAGCTTAGCAAAATAATTCCATTTTTGTTAACAGTTAATAAAGTAAGAAGTATTTGCATAAAGATAGGAAACACAGAGATTTCTTCTCTCCTGGGAATGTCATACAGCTTGATGAAAAGTCATTGATTCCAAAATCAGTAATTTTATTTTTAAACAGTTCTATCAAACATGAGCTTCAAGGATATTTTTCTGACAAAAACTTAAATTCAAGACCTTAACTAATCTAGGGTATTTTTTCTTTAACATTTGTACCATATAGGTTAAAAGAACTCTGAGAATTTTGTATCTTCCTCAGCTCAAGCTGGAGGATGAAGATCTCCCCACACGGGCAGTTAATATTAGACAAGAAGCAAATACTTCCACCCAGACAAACGAGCTGTTCCCTAATGAACACAGCAGCTTTGTTTCAACAGCTCTGTCACATGGTTTTAGCTGGTACCCTGTATTTCCAGCATGCCTCAAAGCTGCCTTCCTCCTCCTCCTCCTCCTCCTCCTCCTCCTCCCCACTGACTGCGCTGAGGAGAACGTCCCATTTCTCACGAGAGCAAGGTGACATTGTGGGACAGGCTGGCAGTGGGATGGGAGCTGTGGTTGGCACGAGGGCCTGCCTTCCTCAGTGCAAGCATTTGATTTTTAAAGGCACTTGTGAGAGGCAGAGGGTGAAAAAGATGCAGGGGGGAAAAGAGTCTTTGGGGGAGTATCTCTGACAAATAATGATCTGCACATTGGAAAACCTGCCCTGGGCTAGTGAGAAGGACAGATAGGTTTAATCCAATTTTAGTGATTTAAAGGAGTGATTAAAATGACAGCTTGAAGCTGCTACACAAAAATGAATTGCATATATATGACCCCTTTCAATTAACTGACTTCACACATCTCTGGTGCTAAATAACCTTTGGCTTGAGTTTCTTAACTTCTTCTCTTTTCACAAAGAAGAAACCTTAATCTAAATCGCCCTCAGTTTTAGGTGAGAAAAACTGATCTGACTGTTGACTAGACCATTTCTTGGCATCCTCTGCTTTTGCATAACTCTCACAGTCTGCCTGCAGAAGCAACCAGACCTTTCCAGCTGCAGCAGATTCTCACTGAAGCCAGTGCAAAACCTGCTCTGTTCAGTTGCTGCAGGTGCTGGATGCCAGTGGTACCATCCTTCAGAGCAATGCAGTACACCTGGGCACTCCAAAGGGCCTCCTGGTGCTGCTGCCTTGTGCTCCCACTGCCTGTTCTGCCCTTTGGACAAGGCCTTTATTGCAGCCTATGGGTTCTGGACTGATGGACCTGCCCTGGTGTCGCTGCCTAGGGAGGGATAGAGTTCCTTTCCTAATCTAAAATTTTGTAAAAAAAGGTAGTTATAGGCTACATTTCACTGATTTTTAGTGCATTAGCTACGTGCATGACCTGTGCATCAGTGAAAGATGTACAAAGGGAAGCGTGTAATCCTTTTGCATTGTAAATGTCTGATTTATTTTGAGCTGGCTATTACTCTACTCTTGATCACTGCCTGGGGTGGAACATTGTAGGCCCTTTCAATAGTTTCTGGGATGTAGAGCTGCCAAACCTCAATTTTGGAGCAGCTGAGTGTGGTTGAAGATAAGCAGTGTGGAAGTACTTTTGTGAAAGTGTCAAATTCAGTAGCCACTGGAATGAGCGTGGAAAGTTCTCCTCTCTCAGAGGTGCTGTAGGAGTTTGTCAGCTGTAACATAACCCAACTGTAACAGCAATAGCAAATAGAAACGGACCTTTGTAAATTACAGCTGTGGTTTCCAGAATGACAAATCTCTAGAAAGCCATATAAGCACTGAGGTTGAGCCAGATGAGTCCTGTGAGCTCTCAGGCTGACACACTTTAGCCCTGCTTGATTACTCTCACAATATTAAGGGGGATGAATATTAGCTGGAAGTAGTAGTTCACGTTTCATAAAGATCCAGAGTGGGTCTTGTGTGGGTCTTTCCATTCTGACAAATCAGACACAGCTTGATTAAGGCTGTTTATTTTAAAACATCAAAATTATCATGAGAAAGTTTCACGAAAGTTTTCAGGGAGAGCTGCTTGGTTTATTTTGGGTTGTGACCAGCAGAGCTGTTGTGCAGTCATTTGAACGACTTGCCAGCTCCCAGTGCGACAATATTTTTGTTTTGTTTGTTCTGGCAGGGGCACTAATTGGAGTAATGGAACGACAGAGCTCGTGCCAAGTGATGGCAGGGAGCTCAGGCCTCGTGCGTGTTGGGAGGGGACACAGTGGCTGCTCCTGCTGCTGCCAGGTGCACTCAGCCTTCAGCTCAGTGATGTGGCTTGGAGGGGCAGCACAACGTGGGCAGAGAGCCCCAGGGGGATCCTGCTGGCGCCCAAGATGGAAAACTGTGCACAAGCACACTTGATGCTTTAAACAGATGCAGGATTCCCATGGCTGCAGCTGTCTTGCACACACAGACATACGTATAGTTCTGCTTTCAAGGGTATCAGCTGTCCTGTTCAGGGAGAATTTTCCTCATTCTGAGCACAGGAATAATAAAGTGGCATTACACCATCACGTTTCCTGAGATGGAGATTCTGGTGCACGCAGCTGAGTTACTATGGGATTTGGCAAAGGTTAGAATTAAGTGAGGCTTTTAAGGGAAATATTTGCTTTCTTTTTTCCATTGTGAGAGGACAGGCGGAGAGAGATTTCCTTGCTGTGTTACATGGAAGGCAAGCAAACAATATCTGATGTGATTTTGAGCTGGATTCTACATTGTGTGGCTGGCTGGGTAATCCAGTCCTGTGCTGTGCTAAATGCCTCAAATTGCATCAGTGGCTACATGCTGACCTTTGGAAAGGTATCTATTTCTTCCTGAATTTGCCTGAAAGTATCCATGTCTGAAGCAAAACTGGAAAATGTGTGTCATTTTGTACTTGATTCTCACTGTGGTGCCACAAACATTGCTGGTTATAATAGTAATTCTGCACTCCAGTAATAATCTGGGCTATAACATTTCAGTCCTCTACTGGGAAAGCTTTGTGGAACTTCCTCCTTCTGACTCCAGACATGAAAGAAAACAATTTTGGTGGTGATATCCCAAGTAAAAGTTAAGATAGGACTTTCTAAGCAGTTGGTAGAAGACTGCAATTTTATCTGTTCTTCCTCAGGTCATGGTGAAACTCCAGGTTTGAGTCTAGGGGCACTTCATCCGCTGTCAGAGAGACAGGATGCCATGAAATCGTGTCCTGCTTATCAATCCTGCTCGTGTTCTGACTCTCCCAGTGCTGCCCTTCTGTCAGGGATTTAACATGTTTAATTCCCAGAAAATAAAGATGTAGGATCTGTTAGCCTTCCCTGGGCCTTTACACAGGACAGCCAAGTCCTTCTCCTTGTCATTTTTGTGTAACTAATGTCTCTGGGCAGGAACTGGGGAGGTGAGCGCTTGTTCCCTCTTGGGAGCACATTTTAATGAGTTTCCCAGACCCATTTCTGCAGATTCACAGAGGTTTGAGAGGCACTGGGGCCTGCACATTGAACTTCCTTGAAGCTCCCATCTCATTTAAAAAAAACTCCCCGTGGAAAATGTTCACTGAGTTACTCCACAGCTGACACTGTTCTCCACTGAAAATGGTTGTGTGACAAAAAAATGTCAGTTTAGCCCCAAGCAGTGTCCCTTTCTGAGGCTGCAGGGTTGTCATGAGCCGCCCAGGGGCTGTCACCAAAGCAGAGTGACCAGGGCTGTGCCTGATGTGGGGTCTCTGAGGGGTTGGGGTCATCAGGGGCTGTCCATGCCCTGCCAGGGGGCAAATGGGATCCCTGTTCTGGGCTGCTCATTCACAAAGTTTTGCTTTGCAATTTTGGAGCATTGGCTAAACAGTTGATTCTTATTTGCATTTTGCTTAGACAGTGGTTTGAAAATTAAAATTTTGCTTCAAAACTGATCCCTGCTCTGGGAATTAGGAAATAGGAGAAAATGATGATTTTTTTTCCCTGCCAGTTTGGCAGACATTTGGGATCTGTTGCTTTTACTTATGTATTCCTTGTTTTGATTTAATATCTTACTCTTTTGGAGGAGCTGGCTATTCAGGAAATAACTATTTTCACTGGACATTTCCTGAGTTACAGAGCTGAGAAACATTTGTTTCCTGACCTATTGGAGTAAGTCCTGAGCAGCTGCAGTGGTGTGGGGAGAGAAGTTTGGGGAGGGTTTTTTTATGCCTTTTTTCTTTCATTTCATTCCCCCTGCACCCAAGTGTTGCATGCATAATTAATATTAGTTTAAGCTTCCAATATGACCCAGTCCTAAATGGTCTGAAAGCTGCTTGTGAGACAGACATGTTGTTCAGAGATTTTTTTTGGTGACTGGTGTGCATCCTGCCAGCTTTTGTTTTTCATGACAGTCAACTCTCTGTTCACAGATGGTCTGAAAAATGATACATTTGGCTCCTTGCAATTATCGCCTCCTTTCCATTTAACCTTTATTCCCATTGACATTATAAAAATATGAATAATCTCACAAACTACTTCCTTCAACTTTAATGAATTAAAGGTAAAAATTCCAAAAGCCATTTTATGTGATTTTTTCTTTTTATCTGTACGTTGTCACAACCTGTATTTTAACTTTTTCTTTGTGGTACTGAGCACTTTAGGCATCTGAAAGCTTCCTTGGAATAGTTCTTGAAAAGACTGTGAACATTATGCAATAAATATCTGCTGTACTCCTCTTCATATTGATGATAGAGCAAGTTAAAAGTGTAGATGAAGTGTCATTAAGGAAATCAAGAGCTAGGGATCATTTGAGATGCAGAAAAACATCAGTCGGTAAAAATTGCTTATCTCCTCCCAGAAAGATAAGAGATGCAGAAGGAGCACAGACAAATGTATAAATGTATAAGAAATATCAGCTGCAGTGTTGCCATTCTTGTCACAGTTCACAGCAGATAATTCAAACATTATTGCAGTGAAGAAAAAGAGGAAGTCTAAGGTATACTAACGATTTGCCAATATAATTGTTAAGGGTTGCTCAGAAAGGCTCTTTGTCAGTTGTTCCCTATAGTTTTTTATGTAAGTTGTAGGAAAAAAAAAAGTGCTGTCACATTGCACATTTTCCATGGTGTTCAGAAACCTGAGAGCACAATTGGCAGCAGCAGCCTTTGAAATTCAGGATCTGCTCCTTCCTACAGATACATCTATAAACAAAGGCACAAGATTTGGGTGGTTTTGTCTAAGGCTCCACCAGGAAAATTGGGCTTGTGAGTTTACC
Source organism: Geospiza fortis (assembly GCF_000277835.1). Taxonomy (NCBI): domain Eukaryota; kingdom Metazoa; phylum Chordata; class Aves; order Passeriformes; family Thraupidae; genus Geospiza; species Geospiza fortis. Next base: position 1,714,121 of record NW_005054431.1, on the reverse strand, counting down.
CATGGATGCACACACAAACACTTCTTGTGTGCAAAAAAAAGTGATTTTGAAGATGTATACAAGTGGTTTTGGTTATGACATTAACCCCTTGTTGTCTCTCTGCTGGCGCTGAGAGAAGAAAAGGACAGAATGTTCTCGTACTGCTGCTGAGTTTTAGCTTAACCAAATATGGTGCATTTTTGTGTTTTACTTTAAGATGAGCAACTGATTTTTAATAATAAATTGTGTCATTCATAACAGCACTCATGTTTTCGGTGTTTAGCAATTTTAAAATATATTTTTCTCAAGAGTGAGGTTGATGTGCTCTCCTGAGAGAATATTTCTATTAAAAAAACCCAGAAATCTCAAGAGTGTTTTCTAATTATAGCTATAGCAGCAATCCTGTTTTTGAGGACTTTTGAAGGACAAATCTTCAAATTTGAATATTTCTGTGAGCCTAAAGGAATATTTTCATTCTTTGTGGTAGTCATGCTTTAAGCATATAATCTGAAAGATTATAATAATTCTCAGAGCAACCTTAGTGTTATAATGAGGAGCTAAAATACATTCTTGATCTGGAAGGTATTCTTTAGCCACTTACCTTTCTCTCCCAGCTATTAAACTGAAATTATTTTGCTGGACTGATGTATTTTTAGACTTCTGGATTTAATCCAAGTTTACTGCATAATCTTGACACGACTGCTTTATCTCAATGCTGTGTTCTTTAAATTTCTCTGATTTGAAAAAGCCTTTCTAAATCAAGGGTCATTTAAAAATAGTTTACCAACCTTTCCCTTAAATATTTTGCAGAAATTATTAAACGCAGTCACTAGGTCTCTATCTGTGTTACACTCTCGTACATCAGCTGGTCCATGTGAATCCCTGGGATTTACCTTACTAAGACCATAATCCCTTGACTTGATTTGATAGTTAGATTGTATGTGTGGCAGAGGCTTTAGGCAGAAGAATCAAATACATACTTGGAATTATTTCTGACGTGGGTGGTTGCAACAGGGATTTTCAGTGGCATATTTCTTAGAACAAAATGATTTCATATGTTCCAAGGACCAGTGAAAGTGAAATTAAATGCCTGAAATGCGTTGGACTCTGGATTGCTCCTGGTTCCTAACAGTCAGTTCTGATGCTGATTTAGTTTGTAACCCTTTGTGGAACAAACTCAAAGCCTGGCATAGTGAATGATTAAATATTCCTCTCTTATGAACAGAAGACTGCTGCTAAATGTTACAGTTTGTGCTCTCAAGCCTCAGATTGCTTATATAAAACCCCACAGAATGGTTAAGGTTTGGAAAAAAGTCTAAGATCATTCAATAATAATTGGGAAAAAAAGACTGTATTATTGAGCAAATATGCTGTGTTTTACATATATAATGGGATCTCACCGCCTTCATCCTTCTTTTCACCACAGTTCATATGGTTTCCTTTTCCAGCTCTGCCATTCTTCAGCTGGCTAATGTATGAGCCCAATACCATGAATTTAAAAATGGAGGAGGGCAGGATTAGGCAGTTGAGATTTCTTACCAACACTAAAATACTCACTTTCTGACATGTTTGTGTGCAAATGTGTGAAACCCATTTACCTGCTTGAGAATGCATGACCAACAAGGATGGGAATCTACAAACACTCCAAATTTTTTTAGGCATGTTGAGGTAAGAAAGATATAATCCCTTTTTGGGGGCTTCTTGTGCATTGGGAAGCCTTTTCTTTTGTGCTGCATATATTGGAGAGGCCTTTTCAGTTTTAATCTGTGGGTGAAAATTGCTGTGCCCCAAGCCTGGGGTTTTTGGTATTTGTTCTTTATGCAGGTCAGAAAGCAGCACTGGTGTTTGCTGAGGTGTCAGGCACCAAGCCAGGCTGAGTGGTGAAGCTGGCCTACAACTCTGGGGTGTATCTGGTGGATATTACCAGATGGATATCAGATTATATTATTTATTACTCTGATAATACCTGATGGATAATATCTGATGGATATTATTGATTATTTGTCAGGTGCTTGGTGGGCCCTGAATGTTCTCCTTCCACATCCCTGGGACTCTCTGGGTCTCCCCAAAGTCTGGAGTGTGATTTTCTCTAATTGCGGGGTACTAACACACCTTCAGTGTGAGACTCCAGGGTGATTCATTGAAACTGGCACATCAGATCAGCCTCTGAAATGAGTTTTTTGCTGGGAAAGACACCAGAAGCTTCATGACTCTGAACAACTTTCACCAGTTCTTGTGAACAGATTTCTCTTTGTGCAGATAAAACCTTAAAAGTGGATATTATTATTATACCATCAAAATTTTGGACAAGTTAATTACTATGGTCAGGAATCATGTGCTGTTTTATTAATCTCAGGCTAATCTTAGAATGATTTGGTTTGGAAGGAACCCCAATGACATCTTGTTCCAGCCCCCTGCCATGGGCAGGGACACCTATTGGATACAGAAACGCTGTAACTGGAGTGAGAGGTTTTGACATCTTAACTGAAATAGAAAAGAAAATGTGCATGTTTAATTTCTTTAAAGTATATGGTGCAGAATTCACCATGATAGAACATTTCCTCTGGGGTGAGGTGGATTTTAAAGGTGCAATACTGTAATTTATCTCTCTATCCAGCACATACTTTTTTAAATCTTTGGTAATAATGGGTAGCTATAAAAGTATTAGCTTTTTGATAAGGTGTTTAATGTGGAGATTTATGTCTATTCAGCACCTATATTTTTAATCTTTGGTAATAGAGGAAGCTATAAAAATACCAGGTTTTTATTGAAGTGCACTAAAGAAAACATGTGAAGGTGAGACTGGATTTTTTGCATAACACAATCTAAAGACAAGTACATGAACAGAATGATTAAATAATATTGAAAGAAGTAATTCAGTGAAACTAGCAATGCTGTCAGGTTAACTTTGTGTTTGACAGCCTGTGGTAAAAGTTCTGTATCACCATTATGTGAAGATACTATTTGTGGCAGCAGTGCATATTAATTTCAACAGATAATGGTGAAAAACATTTCTTGAAAGTAGCACTCACTGAGGCAGCTGCCCACTTAGATGATTAATAATTAGAAATACTGCTGGCATTTCTAATGTGGAAAGATTGCTTCCTTCGGGAGAGGAACAGATATTTACCACAGAGTGTTTCAGGTTGTTTCCCCATCGGGTCTGGATGTGGGCAGGTCCACCCAGAATCCCAGTTAAATTATTTTTCATTGTCAGCGTGCACATCAAGATTTGTAGAGGTGTGGAGGGAGCTGGGGGGCTCAGCCTGGAGGTTTGGGGAACCTGGCTCTGCACAAGTCCCTGACAGGAGGGGCCAGCTGGGCTCAGCTCAGTTCCTCTCTCACACAAATGGAGAGCTCCATTTATTGGTTCAGCGCATCAACATGAAGTGCAGAGAATGTGGATCTGGGTGAATGTGTGGCTCATTTCTTTGCAGCAAGCTAATTACTGCTTAAAAATTGATGAAATTCTGAGGGCCATACAGGTTTGCTGAAGTGATCTCTGGAGGATTTAATTTTTTCCTTCCCTCTTTTTATTTTTTTTTTTTGGTAGCTCACTGAAAACTGCCTCTGTAGGCTTCTCTCTCTTTTCCTCCCAGCGTACTGAAGTTTTTTTCCTTAATGTTACCTTGGTAAAGACTTCGCTGCTTTAATATATAATTTTCATTGTGACTTTCATTGCTGCAATTAAGTGGCTAATTGAACAGTTTATAATGTCTGTTCCTAATTGCTTCTGCAATAGGTTAACTGTGAAAGGCATAGAAAATTAACGTACAAAATGATGCCTGTGTTACCTTTTGCTGAAAAAAGCCTCAGAGATTTCCTTTCTTTTTTTCCTTATGGGCAAAAAAACCTGCTTAAAATGTTTCAATATTAAACCATCTTTGATATTGAATTTTAGATGCCATCTACAGTATAATATGCTATAGTTTAAAAATGCCCATGAAATGTAAGTGTAGATAGAAAATACATTTGAGATTGAGGTCTAACCTGCAGTAAAATATGTGAGACTGCAGTTAAACACTTCCTGTCTTGCTTATCTTCCCAAAAATACAGAGCAGCAATTTGGACTTTCTGGATTGTCTGTTGTAAGAATAGAGCAAAACTAATACAAGCCTCCAGAAAACTCTCCAATGGGTTTATCACAGAAGAAATAGAAGTTTAATCTGCCTGTGCTATTTATAATACAACATGGGCTTTCGAGCAGCTTTTATGCCAAAAAAATAGTAAAGTACAAGTCATATGGGAGGGTGTGCCCAGCTGTTCCTGGACTCTGCACTGAGTGGAATGGAGAGCAGCACAGTGCAAGAGCAAATCTGACAAAAACTTAGAAAAATGCAAGCTTCTCAAGTCTATTTTCAGGGTTATCATTGTCAAAAAAGACATTCAGGGGCTTAGTGTAGCAATTTCATTATTATTAAAATAATATAATCACCATTCTAGCATATGGATTTTTTTAATAAAGCTACAGCAGAATGAAAAGAGAAGCAGTAATATGAATGTAGGGGAAAAGTTTCTTAGTTATTATTCAAACTATTTCTTTATAAGTAAATATTACTGACAGAAAAAAAAAAGAAAAGAAAAATAAAAAGAAATTGTCCATAATTGTCCATAATACATGAGTAGGGAAATGCTGCATCTGGAAAATCTTAGTTTTCAGGCAGTTGGGTCTACAAATGTGTTTTCCATATATCTTTCCATTTTCTTGTAATCCCAGTGGTAAAAAACCCCAAATAACTTATTTGAAGTGTTGATAAGTAGAGCCTGGACAATACTGCTTTTGAAAAGGAAGATTTCTCACACTGACCTTTTTCTCCTGTGTGTTTAAACTGTTCTCCTCCCCTTGTTCTTTACTAGTTCTGAAATTTACCCTGTTTCCCTTTCCTAAGTCATTCTGACTTTTCAAATCTGTTTGATTACAGGCCTAGCTTTGGTCTGGTCTTTTTCCTTGCTGTAAATGTCTTCCATACTGAAAAAAAAATAAAATCCTTCTTTGTTTTCAGAGGTTCTTCATTCACTTTATTTCTTGGTACACTTTATTTTATTTCTTCCGTGCTGAAGGGAGGCCTTGAAATTTAATTGCACAGGCAATTATTCTTCACCTTTCTAAAGCTGCGTGGTGACCCCAGGAGGTGTCTGTGTTGTGATGGGCAAGGCTGTGTTGCACTGATGCTGCAGAATTTCTTTGCTGTAGATGTTCACATTTCACCATCTGTTGAGCGCCTTTCCTTTTATTGCACAGAAATACCCTGTAAGCCTTCAGTTTACCCAGGTCACCTCTATTGTATTTTAATTTTAATTTTATTTTTAGTTTTCCCCATCCCTTTGACTGCAGCGTGGGTTTGTTTGTGTGCAGGGTTCAACAACTCGGAGCGCACGTGCGACAAGGAGTTCATCATCCGCAGGGCCGCCACCAACCGCGTCCTCAACGTCCTGCGCCACTGGGTCTCCAAACACTCACAGGTACCCCCTCAGACTCGCAGGGGTCAGTATCTCACACTGCTCTGCCTGTGGTAAACAACTCCTGTGTTCATGCAGAAGTTTATCCGTTTATTTATTTGCGGTGAATTGTGCGCGGGAAACCGCGTGCGTGGGTTTGCTTTGTGATGGCAAAATGCGGCTGGCAGGGGAGGGAGGGCAAAAACACAAGTGGTTTGTTCAGTATCATAAAGAAAATATCCTTCAGGCTGCCAGGTGGGAAATGTGCTGGGACAATTTGACATGGATGCAGAGGAGTATTGAAAAGGGAAGGGAAGGGAAGGGAAGGGAAGGGAA
>NW_005054431.1:1684070-1708211 GCF_000277835.1 Geospiza fortis | reverse complement strand
AAGGGAAGGGAAGGGAAGGGAAGGGAAGGGAAGGGAAGGGAAGGGAAGGGAAGGGAAGGGAAGGGAAGGGAAGGGAAGGGAAGAAGAGAGAAAGAGAGAAAAGAAAGAGGGAAGTGGTGGAAGGAAGTGGCGGAAGGAAGTGGCGGAAGGAAGGAAGGAAGGAAGGAATTTTTGTACATCTTGTGCAGATGGTGCTTCATGGCACTTACAGACTGCTTTGTCAATTCAGGCTGCTAATAAAGGACACTTAATCTCAAGAGCTAACTGCAGCCATGTCAAACTCTCCTATGTGAAATCAATTCCCTTTTCCCATATAAAGGGTTTAATTTTCGTAGAGGCTAAGTTTGCTAGAGAATTAACTCAGTAAGAGGTGTAAGTGGGAAAATTGGTTTGTTTGAAAAGCTGAACAGCCCAGAAGAGATTACTAAAATCTATCTTGGTATCATGGGAGTGATTAATCATTTCAAGTTACTGGGAGCAGCCTATGTACGCCAAGTTTTGACTCCCTGTTAAATTAAAGTCAGAATCAAGTAAATATTGAGCTGTAACAGAAGTGACAGCAGGCTTTTATTACAGTTTTGTGCTACTCCAGGTGCTTATTGTGTTCCAGTTCATATTAAATGTCTTCTGTGACTTGAGCGGATCCTCTATGCTAATTAAAATTTATGTGATCATAAAAATGTGGAAACTTTTTGCCTATGTTAGGCAATGACTACAAGTAGTTTCACTGAATTCTTTTGCAGTTGCTTTTGCATCATGTTTACAATTGGCATTGTAAAAATACCGTTAAAAATATGAAGAGGACAAAAATAATAAGTTCATTGTGCATTTTCAAAGTGGAAGCTGTTACCTGCACTCCCTGGTCTCTCACTGCCATTTATTTTTTCCATGGCAAAGGTGTGAGATTTTAATTCTTTAGTTCTTCTTGTCCATTGTTCTTCCAATATAGCAAATAATCCAAAATGCAAGGGCTTTGGCATGGAAAGTAAGAAATGCTACAGCAGCAGAGCATGTAATCAGATTTTTTGTGCTGTTTAGTTGTGAGACTAGGGAGAGAGAAAGGACAGGCCTGAGCAAACCAGAAAAGACTGACTAGTTGCTGCCAAAAAATATGGGACAGGACTACTTTAATGAGGACTAGTGAAGAATTACTGTCTGGCCAAACAATGTGAAATGTTGGCAGTAAAGATGTAGAGTCCTGGGAGAGCAGTAGCTCCAAGCTTATTTTACAGTGACAGCACACACTGCAGATCCTGAGCCACCAGTGTCTGGTGAGGGATCCCTGATTCAATTTCCAAAATGACAAATCAATGTAAGCATTGAAATTCTTTAAGAACGACAGACCTGCCAAAAACTTTTATACCTTTTAAGGTATTTGCATTGTTCTCTGGATACTCAGCAACCTTGGTTGAATTAGCCTTCATCTTCATGAGCAGCCAAGAGCAGGTTTGATTCTCAAAAGAAAGGGCAGATTTTATTCTAAAACAACTCCAAACAACAACAACAAAACAAAACCAAAGGAAAAAAAAAACCAACAAAAAACCCCCCAAAAAACCCCCAAACCAAAACAACAACAACAAAAAAAACCAGCTTACAGAATAAGTGAAAGTAAGTGAAAATAAGTAAAAATAAGTGGGTGTTTGCAAAGCCAAATGTGCAATTTTGATCATTTTCCCTCCACCTGGCTTTGAATTTGGTTTTGCTGCAAAAACTCCCAGCCCCAAATGGGAAACTTCTCTCTGTGCAGAGACTGTTCTCCTTGCAGTGTCCCAAGATCTTTGTGGTCATCAGCAGCCCCCACCACGACTAAAGGTGTCCAACCACACACCCTCCCTTTTGGCAAAATGCCATTTCCTCATCCCTGGCTGCAAAGAGAATCAGAGTCAATGGCTGTGTGAAGTGGGTCCTTATTTCTCTGTCAGCTGTGAGATGGTGCTGCAGACCTCCTTTAGTGCTGCAGCTCCTGACCAATTCTGCAGCTCTGTCTTTGTGCTCCCTGACTCACCAGGCCCTAAACTGCTGTCCTGATGCCTTGTGCACTGGTGCAGGACTCACACACAGCCATCTGCTCCAGGGATCTGGCATGCATCATCCCACTTCACTATTCCCTACCCTCCCTGCCTCCCTCTGGAGCCCTTTGGCTGGCTCAGCCTGCTGCTCTGCTGCATGTAGGAGCGTGGGTCAGGCTTAGTGCATTAACCAGGGATGCAGGAGTTAGCCAAACAAATGGTTCAGGGCCTTGTGTTTGCTCTCTTTGCTCTAGAAAATCCTTGGCTGGGGTTTGGAAGGTCTGTGCTGGGGCTGTGCTTCCACTGCCTTGCAGCTGTGTCAAAACCACACTTGGGGATGGTTCAGTGTTGCTCTGTTTATATTTTTTTTTAATTTATCTGAGCACGGACAGCATTTAATGTAGAATTGTCTGTGAGCAGAAAACAGAATCATTAAAATTAGTGAATCAGCCTATTCAGTGAGGATAGGCTTTCATAAAGTGGTTTTGTTGTCTTGAAACGATTCTAAACAATTCTTTAAAAAGAATTAATTGCTCTTAAAATGTGGGTTATACACTATAGAAGCCTCACTTATAATTCAAGTAAATGTACACATGGTAGTGCCAGATCTGCAGCCCTTTGTGGAGGGCACAAGGAGCTAATGAATGTCCTGAGGAGCTGCCAAGGCACAGATAAAATTTTGGGAACAAGCCATCCCCAGGTGAGGTGACACATACTTCACTGTTTTTACCACCCTGAGCAAGAGCAGCCAAACCTGTGCTGCTCATCATCCAAAACCAGCACAGTATGAAAGGTAGCTTTAGGTATTCCAGATTGTTTTGTTTACATTTCTGTTCTTTTTATTCCATACCCCTCCTCTTTTTTTCTGGTTTTTTTTTTTCATTCAGACACCTGCACACCAGCAAATCTTTCTTTGTGCCCTAAATAACAGCAGAATGCTCGTGTTTACATTTTGGTTCTGAAATGTGACTGAGAGGAGCAGAGCAGGATTCTCCAGTTGCAGACAATGAACACACGAGTGATGAGGCAGAGGATCACAGGGAGCAGGAGCTTTGCTGGGGACAGAAAGGGCTCACGAGGATAAAACTCCCACTGGCTCCTGTAGAGGTGGAAAAATAGGGAGGCAAAAGGGGGCCAGGGGCAGAAAGTCTCAGTATGAGTTTAATTTTCCAAGTGGGGTCTTGCAGCCTGGTTTTATTTAGCAATGCTTCCTTGCTTTTTATCTATCGTGGTGCAAAGCAAAGCTCCTTCTGCTCCTGTGGCAAGCAGGCTGAAGTGGGTCTTGTCCAAGGAGGAAGGGTCCACATCTGGCCCCTGCAGTCCCCCCAGCTCTGAGTGGCAGCTGAGGGCTTGTTCCCAAGGCCCTCTTGCAGGTCTCAGCTGGAGCAGCTCTCTCACAGCCTCCTGGCTGCCTGGCAGTGTCCGTCAGTCACTGCCTTGGTGTGAACAGACAGGTGGCTGCTCAGGAAGGCAGGAGCCTCCCCTGAAATGGAAAATGCAAACCCCCTCCCTCTGAATTACATTAATTTGAAAATTAAGGGGCTCTCAGGCAAAGATATGGGAATAGAGATAACAGTTCTGTACTAGGAAAATTAAAAATACACAAAACCAGCACTGCCAGGGTCAGACCCTGCCCTGCCCCCTGTGTGTCAGGGGGTGGCACAGCCCCATCCCATGGGGGCTCAGCCCTCCTGCAGTGCCAGCTGTGCTGCTGCTGGAGCAGGGATCCTGCACAAGGGGGGAGTTTTCCTCTGCAGCTCCAGGGCTGCTGCAGATGGGCCTGGGCTCCCTCTGGCAAGGCAGGGCAGCAGAAAGCTGCTCCTCTGGCAATGCAGGGGGCAAAGGCTGCTGGGGTGTCCCCAAGCTCAGATTGGATCCAGGTAGGAATGCTTGGCTCCTCCCCTGGGCGCAGCATCTCCCCATGGGATGCTGGAATTGGATCAGCCCTGCAGGGACACTCAGTGGCCATGGACAGAAGGTAATTAATAATTAATGGCCCATGGACAGCAGAGATCTCCTGGAGGGAGGATTGGCTGTGGCAGAGATAAAGAACACTGCCCAATGAGCAGAAGAGAACTGCCCAGCTCTGACAGATGGGAATAGAACACACACATATCTTACAACCCACGACAGTCACAGAGTGACCACAAGGCCTGGGGAGAGAACTGTGGCTCATATTTGGGAATACAGGTCATGATGTGTGCCTGGTGCCTGCCCAGCCCCACTGCAGCTCGTGCTCTTGGCCATCCCCACGGAGCTGTGGTGAGCTTCCAGCAGGAGCATTGCCACTGGGAGATTCTGACAGCACCTGGGGAATGGGCACAGCTCCTGGAGACACAGGGCTGCCTCAGAATAGATTATTTCAGTTAGTTAAAAATTGTGTTAGCTCACATGAATTTGGCCAATGCAATTTCTTTCCATTTCATTGGAATAAAAAAATAGGTAGAAAATCCTCTATATGAGCCCCACTTACCTCATATTAAATGGTATAAAGTAATGAATAAGATATTTGGAGAGTTTATGCTAAGTTCATTGCAGAAACATGAACAAACTACACTTTAGCCACACTTAGCAAGATACACTGTATTTTGACTACATTGGAGATTGACCCCAAGCTGCCTTGAAACAGCTTGTTTCTTGAAGTAAGCCAGATTTATTTCAAGCTCAGGGATGAATTTTCCTGAAAGCCAGTTATAATTCCATTTATCTCTGCCTTCCACCTGTGCCAACGTTTTGTTGCATGTGAATTTACACAGATTTTGCTCAACACAATTGTGTGTGGTAGGTGAAGTGTGGTTTTGTGCTTCAAAATGAAATACTGTAGTGGAGGACTGCAGCAGTGAGTAACTTCACTGAGCTCTGATAGTGTTTGATCTGGTGTGCACGAGATTTAGACTCACTCATCTGCTGCCATTGGAGTAATTACCTGCTTTCTTTTTGGCATGAGGACAGTTACAGGAAAATTGTAAGGCAATCCCCATCCACTTACAAATATTCCAATTTCCTTGCAAAAAATCATCCAGTGGACCTCTTTCCCCTCCTGCCTCTTTCTTCCCTCCCTCCTGTTCTTTTGGAGTTCTTCTCACTGGCCTACTCAAATATAAATCATGTTTCCTGTTTTAGCTCGATTTTACCTGTCTGGATTATTCAGTGTTCCCCACATTGTTTAGATGCAGAATGTTTCCTCTCACTGAGGAACACTTAAAGAAAGGGGAGAGGGAAAGCTTCTGGGGTTTTACTGAGCTCATGTCAAATCTTGAAAATATATTCTCTGTATAAACCACCTACAGTAAATCTACTGGTTTTAGTTTTAAAATGCATCTAGCATAGGTTTTTTTTTTCCCCTTGCTTTCTTCTGCCTCTGCTGCACTCTCTTTTCTTCTGCCAATGGTTTGAAATCTGAGTAATTCCCACAAATCTTTAGGCTACTGTAGACTCTAAAATATATTAGAGGTATGTGACCCTCTAATAGAGAACTGAACCACTGTCAGATTGAAATGTGCTGCTGGGAAATTGAAGGATTCCTGTCTGACCCACTGTATTCCTTCTCTGATACATAAATGAGAACTAGAAGTCGAAAAAGTGGTGTAAAATTATGTAGGGAGCTGCGATACGCATGTATCTAAGGCCATAAATAGCTACCTGCCTGTGGATCTCAGTGTCCTACAGTATAAACAGATAAATATTCATGTGTGACACCCATAAATACAGCTAGAGATAATCTGCATGTATTTAGAGTTATTTAGTTATTTTTAAATTATACTCAAAATCGGTTGCTAAGTCTTTTGGTGTTTGTATCATTCTTATGATACAAAACTTTCAACCTTTCTCCGCAGAAGTTAAGTGCATGTACATGTTTAAGTGCAATATTTTCCCTGTTATTTTTTTAATATATATGGCTCATCACAATGGAATCTTAGTACCATTTAGATAACGGCCTTCACCAGAAAAAGAGATTAGTTCTTCATTTTTCTTCTGATTCCCACCTTTATTCATAGGATTTTTTTTCCCCCATCACACTATGAGAAACAGATTACATTACTTTACAAAAGAAAAGCATAAATTTGAGTTTCCCCAGCAATTCCAGCATAACTATCTTATGGCAATTACTCAGTAAAACAAGTTGTAATGTTAATGACCAAATTATTAATTCTCATTATTGGAAGAATTAGCATGTAACCATGCAAAAACGGGAAATGCTTTAGTTTGGCCGAATCTGGTAATTATAGGTGAGGTTCTCCCATCTTATTTGCAAATGAAAAAACTTTTTAAATTCTAGACTTTTTTGGTCATAGGTGTGTTTTCAATAAAACAAGTCATCCTGAGAGAAGATACCTCGTAATGAAAAGAATGAACCAGTTGTGGTTTGAAAGCTGTGCTTGGAGATGAGATCCTGGCCAGGACGATGTGATCTGCCCGAGGGTTTCACCCAGCACGGCTGGATGAGGATGGGGGATGTGTCACCTCCTGGGCACCATTCTGCCCATTTGGGATATTTCTGTAGCACAGGCTGCAAGAGATACCATCCTCTTTCACACAGTGTCTGCCACTGAGGTGCAGGAAAAACTCATTAATTACACTGGTTGCTTAGGCTTGTGAAGACTCAAGGTTTCTCCTTGCACTAAGTTTTGATAGTTTTATATTTCAAATTATGTTCTTTTCAAAACCACCGGAGTGCACAGTACTGTCATGTAGTTTAGTTACATTCCTCGTGTTTTCTCTAATTAATCCCATTTCCATACCCCAAATATATGAAAAGGCTCCATTGTCTTTCCTTGCAAACAGCTAAAACAGCTCCTAAGGGAGGCATTTCAGAGCGTGGCTATACAAAATGTGCTTTAGAAAACAGAGTGCAGTGCCCTGCCATAATTCTCTCTTGGCTTTGAGCTGAATGTTTGATACCCCAACTTTCTGTTCTCCAACGCCCTCAAATACGGGTAAACATCTCCAGAAAAAATAAAACACAGATATTAATCGGTTCCAGAGTGTTAAATAGCTGAGGCCCAGGTGAGGAGATTCTGGAGGAGTGAGGAGGACATGCTGTAATAGGAGGGAAATGCCCAGAGCAGGTGATGTCTGAGTGCTGTTAGGAAAATCAACCCACAAACAGCAGAGGTTTATGCCCAAAAAGGAGACAGAGGAGTCCTTTGACTTTATTCCAATCAAGGCAGAGGCCATGGGGCATTCCGCCAGGGGCTCTCACATTTCTGGAGGATGCAGCCTCCTTTTTATCCCAATTTCCCAGCCACATTTCCCTTCTCTCTTTCCCCATTTCTGAGGCACTTGAGAGGTTCAGACTTCCCAGAGCACCTGATCCCAAAGATTCCCCTCTAATGTACAACCCTCCCTTTCAATTTTTAATTGTTATGGAATTCAGGGGTTTTTCTTCCCCACTGTTTCTGTCATCTTTCAATGTATAATTTAATTTCTCAGCAAACCTAAAGTTAATTTGTAGAAGCAAATATGTTTTTCATTTCATCCATCAGTGGAATCCTTCCCATTGTTTCTTTTCTCTCCCAGTGCTGGTTTTGTCCACCAGCAGACCCACAGCTTGTCTGGAAAGACAAATCCACCATTCCTCTGAGCGCTGACATTGGAGCAATAACCTTTCTCAGAAATGCTGTGAGCGTGGCTGTGGCACGTCCTGTGATGAGCACTCATTCCCCTCCTGCTCTGAACTGTTGCCTCTCATTTCCAAATGGGGCTCCACCTCAGCTTTTAGCTTTTGTATTTTTCAGATTCTGTGCTGCTTTAGTGTGTGGGTCTGGGTTCACATGAGGGGATGGTGAGCTCTGTGCACAGAGTGGGAGACAAAACAATTCCTGCTCCAGCTGGGCACCAAGGACAAATGACCCAAATCTCAGCCCAGGAGCACAAACCCCGTGGGCTGGAGAGAGAAAAACAAGCAGGGTGGGACTGCAGGGGCTAAAGCTGGAATGGGACAATGAACTGCAAGGTGCAAATGGAGCAGAACTGATCCCAGGGACAGAGCCCGTGCCCGGCTGTGCATTTTGGGGCCATTTTGGTTCATCTTGGGTGCAGCCCTGGCTGGGCTCTTGTGCTGCCCAAGGTGCATCCATGGAGGAGATCCTTTGGATAAATCCCTGCTTTATTCTGTGCCTCTGTCCAGCCTCTGTTCCAGATCAGCCTTGATAAAGCATCACACCTGTCCTGGTGGCTGTGGGAGTGCTCTGGTGCTCACCTGGGCTGTGCTCACCTGGGCTGGCTCTGCTGCTTCCAGAGGCACACATCTCCAGAGCCCCTCACCACAGCAGGGGCTGTGGGCATTTTTTGGGACTGAAACACCACGCTTTTGTGCCGAGGTGCCAAATCTTCCCCATTTTCAGTAACTTTGTGCCTCCTGTTGCCATGGAAACGAGAGGGAGCGCTGCACACACGTGGTCCTGCTTGCAGGCAGCTGTGGGTTATCAGGGAGGATCTGTGGTGCACCAGGCAGCTGAAGGGTTGGGGTTTGTTTTCCTATCAAAATGCTATAAAACACCTGAATACAAGAATTTTTGGAGTCTACCCCAAGAGCTGCCTGTAACTTCCCACCTCAAAGCTTGTACATTCTGTGTCTGTAGATTGTCCAATACTGTCTGATTTCTCCAAATTCAGATAAGTGATCTTATCACATGAGATAAGAGATCAGATAAGATCTGATCAGGTTGAGATCAGGTTGCTGCATGTCTCTGAATCTCAGTCCTGGGTCAGGCATCAGTCTGCCCCGGAGGTAATTAAAATGCTGAAGCCCTTCAGTGTATGGACAGATTATTTAGTGAATTTATTGGTTTTAGTACTCCACAAAAAGCAGACTTTTCAGCAGGGTGGGTATGAGATAAGAAACACCAGAGGGGAGGCAGATGAACAGAGAAACTCAAGGCAGCAGTGAGAGGAAGGGTCCTGCCCTGCTGGGCAGTGGTGCCAGAACTGCAATTAAACACAGAGAGGATGTCGTGGGTCTTGGCCAGATGCAAGTGATAATTCAGAAAAGGAAGGTTCCCTGATCATCCTGTCTCACACAGAAGGCAAAGGTCAAAAAGGAGAAAAATCCCAGCCTTTGGGTGATCCTACTTTTGTCGCCAGTTTGTTGCTGTACCACAGCTTTCTCCAAATATTTTCAAATGTAGTATAAAAACAAAACCAAACAAAAAAATTCAAACCTAATTGAAAAAGAAAAGGCAAACCCATTAAAATATAATTTTTCAGTTGTTTGTTCAATGCTGTTAAGAGTAAAGGTAGTAAAACTTTTTTTCATTTTCAGGATTTTGAGCTGAACAACGAGCTGAAAATGAATGTGTTAAATTTGCTGGAGGAAGTTTTGAGAGACCCTGACCTTCTGCCACAAGAAAGGAAAGCCACTGCAAACATACTGAGGTAAATGCATTTCTAATTATTTCACACGTTAACTGTAGCACAGAAGGAGACAGACTGTGTGTCATAGAATTCACAGGGCTAGGTTTCCCTCCAGAGTATTTAATTTTAGAGGATTGCTACGTGTTTCATGAGCCATAAAGCAGAGCCTGTTTTAAGTTTCATTCATAAAAATACCTGTATGGGAAAGCTTTGCTGCAGAACAGCTGGCAGCCTTGAGCTCAGCCCTCAAGTATGAGTAAAAACAGCTCTGTCTGCAAAGTGTGAATATTTTACAGCCACTGGTTTCAAGTCCATTGCTCTGCAATCCTGTGGCGCTGTAAACATTTAAAGACTGAGCAATAATTAAATAAATAAATTAGTTGAAATATGTGTAGACTAAGGAGTGATTAAAATAAAACATAATGAAAACCACAGATATATCTACAGTACTCTTTATTAACATTTATGTAAGTATTCTGCAGATAAACCAATAAGTGTGCAATACATAGAGTATGCCTGAGTTTTCTAAGATCACTTGACAGGTTTCCAACAGATATATGAAAAAAAAGGTCTGAAAAAATCACTTGTGAGGACAAATATCAAACAGAAGATAAAAAACACAGATAAGTTCTTATTAAAACCACGTTCCTTGTTACATAAACAAATATAATCCTCCTTTTACTAATACTGTGTGTGCTGTTATTCCAAGTAAAAACATTGGTTTATGTTTCTTTGGAAGAGACGGCGAGTCAAAAGAGCAAGAAGGATGAGGATGATGTGGGCTTTGATAATGTGTGTGACAGCAAAGGTTCTACTCACAGTGGGTAAAATTACCCTAAAACATTCAGCTTCTTAAGGAAATGTTTTAAAACAAGCCTGGTCTGCTCCTGAGAGAGTAATGGATTTATAGGCCTTTACCATACAGCAATTTCTTGTACCCAGTTTCAAATGAGCCAATTTCCACTTGAAGTTTCGTCAGAAAATGGACCTGTGTATTTATGTGTAAACAATGAATTGTCCCCATCTGCATCCTTTTACTGCTGTTCTAGGAAGTGGTTGTTATTGTTTGTCCTCTCTCCCCTCCTAGAACTCACTACCGAGTACCTGAGCACAGTGTCTGATACACCACTGAATACAGTTCATCAGATATTTACATTTTTACAAATTTTTCAAAAATTCAGACTGAATTTTTGACCATTCTCTAAATTATTTTTTTTTTCAAAGCAAAAAAAAAAAAAAAAAAAAAGGAAAAAGAGTTTTTTTTCTTTTAGCCTTGTCTAAAAACTCTTTTATTGATTTTCAAGGCTGGCAGTGCTGTTAAACATATGTGGGTACTGGACAACCTGATGTGAATTATTTCAATCCTGCTTCTATGTGAATTAAATTTAAATACAATTTCTTACCCTTTCACTGGAAGGGGGAGGTGTTCACATCTCCCCTGGGAAATGTCTGGTAATTAAGAGTGATTTCCAGAGTTTAACAAAACACTGTAATTGCTGCTGGAGACACAGGCTCTCAGCAAGGCTATACAGATAATTGAGTAATCAGTTATAGGATATAAAGAATAATTTTGCAGGCTATAAGGATATAATAATCCTTATAGGATATAAGGAATAATCAGCAGCTGTTTGTGTGTAACTTTATCTGTGATACTGACACAGGAGTGCACGTTCCTTTGCTCTTCCACAGTCCTTAATTTTTATTGCACATTCTTCAAATAGAAATAGTTATAAATAAGCTTTAAAAAAAAAGTTTTAAAAAAATTTAAAAATAAGCTTTATTCCTGGTGGGAGCAGGGACCTGCTGTCCCTGTGGAGACTGAGCACTCAGTCCAGGGGCATCCAGGGGTCCCTCTGCTCCTCAGCCTGGTGGTGCACTCAGAGGCAAAGCCAGCTGCTCTTTGGCAACTCGACTTTGCAATAATCAGGATATGAAAAGGGGGAATAGCTTCTGTCAGGGGGCTTAGCTTTCCTGGCAGGTTGTGGATGACCTTGTACAATTCTGGAGCTGATTTCTGAAGGGTCAGAAACGAACAGAGTCAGGAGAGGTGGCACTGACCTGCCTGTGTCCTCTCTGACAGCACAACTGCAGGAGCCCAGGAGGTTCATAGGTTTCCAGGGCCAGAGGAACACAGCTTTTTGTACATTTCCTCTGAAAGCAGAGGTGCTGTGCTGCAGGAGGAGGCTGTGATGATGTGGGGTCTGTTCTGTGCCCCATGGTGCCCTGGCTGGTTCAGTAAGTCAGGACTGAACCTGCTCTGCCCTAGACTGGAGAGCTCTGGCTGTTTGTTGTCTGCAGGGATCTCTGTTTGCTGCAGAACCAGCTCCTGCTGACCCAGAACTGCTCAGCTTTGGGCCAAGGCTCCCCTGAGCCACCCTGGAGAGGCTCCACGTCCTGCAGGGTCCCTCCCACAGCATCTCTCCCTCTTCTGCAGCACACTGGGGATCCTTTGTCGGGCTACAGTCACTGTTCTGAGCATGGAGAAAGGGCCTGCAGTGGAAAAAAATATTTTCCCTTCAGCCTTCCATAGGTCCTCAGGGCCATTATGAAGGGTTTGCATTACCAAGGAGCCCTGTGGTGGGACCCTGTGGTTACCTGAAGCCCCAAACCACAAAACAAAGGTCAGGCAGGGAATGCAGCACTCCTGCCACAGTCTCTCCCTGTCACAGAGGAGATTCTCTATTGTATTTGGGTTCCCCCTAGACAAAGTCAGGAATCATGAATCTGACTCCATGTTCTCAGAAGGCTAATTTATTATTTTATGATACTATAATATATTAAAGAATACTATACTAAATTATACTAAAGAATACAGAAAGGATACTTACTGAGTGCTAAAAAGATAGTAATGAAAACTCGTGACTCTCTCCAGTCCTGACACAGCTTGGCCCTGACTGGCCAAAGAGTGAAAACAACTCCCAGCAGAATCCAGTGGAACAATCACCTGTGGGTAAACAATCTCCAAACACATTCCACATGAGCACAACACAGGAGAAGCAAACGAGATAAGAATTGTTTTCCTTTTCTCTGAGGGCTCTCAGCTTCCCAGGGGACAAATCCTGGGCGAAGGGATTTTTTCAGAAAATGTGAATGCCACAATCCTCTTCACCAAAATTCTCTGAATTTAGGCATCCTGGCTCTTTCTGCATGGACAATGCCAGAACCCAGGCAGGGACTTGTTGTGAATCTCCTTGGTCTCTTCCCTTGCAGAATGTGCAGAGCTGGTCCCAGGGCTTGTGTTTCTCTCCTGGCTCCTGTTCAGGGTCTGGCTTGGAGAAAAGCTGCTCAGCCTATGCCCCGCTCCTTGGAGAGATGTCATCCTTCTCAGCTGAGGCCTGTCATCTAATTCTGCTTAGAGGGGAAATACAAATTACCTGGAAGTGAAGGGCTTTTTTTACTATTGTTACAGAAATTTAGAAACCAATTTGTTTGAAGCTTTCTGACAGCATGCTTTTCATGAGCAAGACCAGATCTGTCGTAACTGGAAGATTTGGTGAAACTTTCGTTCAAAAGGTTTCGCTGGAATGGGTTGAAAATGGGAAGAAGGAGAAATCCAGTTGATGTGTCTTTCATAAAAATAGTCACTCACCCCCTTGCTAAGTGAGTGCTGTAAAATTTTGTTGTTTGCAGAGGTGCTTGCTGCAGGCATTTTGTATAAAACATGTATTCTATCAGAATTCTGGGTTGCCTGTCAGCTGTCACTGTAGGCCCTGGCTTCCCCACATCTCAGTTTTTGTAGTCTACTCTTGAGTGTGAAAGGTTGACAGATGCAGAATGGGCTTAGGAGAAGCATTTCTTGTAAAAAATTCCATTTCAAACATTCATGACAAAACCTTCATGCTTTCTGGGCTTAACACTGGTATTTTCTATGTCTCCCTGCAGGATATTGGGTAAAAATATGTGTTTTTACAAACTGCCCCAGCCTTTGCATGCCTACACATCCTTGGAAAGTCCATCCCCTTGTTAGCAGAGATCAGAGGAGCAGGAAGGGTTGGTTTGTGTTCCAAAGATCCATCAGGTCAGCTCTGGGAAAGGCACTGTTTGGAATATGAATGACAAGGAAAATGTTGATGGGAGATGCTGAGCTGCTTCATGCCTTGAGTCATCAAACAAAGCAGCTGGTATTTCTTGCTTGATGGGATTTCTGCTGTGTGGACTGACAGGGTTTCTCTTCAGGGTAAAAATGCTTTTTTAAATTCAGTATCTGTTCTGAAAGCTAGGCAAACCTCCCAATGTACATTTTGCTTGAGATTTTGTCAGCCTGATTTACTAACTCTGGAAATCTAGATAAAATTCAACTGATAATGAAGCAGGAAGGTGTAAGTTCAGACTGAACAGCAGTTAACAATGTTGATAGATAATCCTATCTGGAGAAAAACAGGTTGCTTCCAGAAACAGCTCCTCCTCCTTCTTCTTCCTCAGACTAAACATAAATGAAATTGAGGGATATGCAGATGTCAAAATGTGATGGATGAACAATTTTTCTGCCTTGTAGGATCTCACTAAACAACACATTTCAGGCTCTCTAACTTGCCCTAGCTTTTAAATATTTTTAATATGCTTTATGTACCACAAAGAAAGGACAAGACACATGCTTAATACTTTAAAGTTGAAAATTATTTTAATATTTGGCCTGGTCAGGCATGAGGAATAGTGAGAGAGAGAAAGAGATAGTCTTAACTGGTGATTCTGAGAATTAGAAAGATATTTCTTTTATATTTTCTTCATTTCTGAAGATACTGGAGGAGTGACTCTGTTCAGTCCTCCCCAAGCGTGACACTGCTGAGCAGAGCCCCTCTGCGCCTTTGCTGTCTCCTGTGACTCTTCCCACAAGGATCTGCTTCTTCCCAGCTCCCAGGAGCTCTGCAAGGAGGGCAGTAGGAGCTGTCCAAGCAGGGCTGGGCAGCCCAGTGAGTGTCCCCAGCCCTCTGCTGAAACTGGGGGTCCCAAGGCTGACAACAGCACAGACTGATGTGGAAGCTGCTGTTGATGCTGTCAAAAAATTACCATTATCCAGTCTTCAGATCTGTTGTCCTCTGCAGTTTTCATTGTACAATATTTATGGATGAAAGGAGAGTTGGTTTTGGTTTTTTTATGAGACCACTGTGCTAGGAAAAAAGCATCTGTTTAGAATGACAGACTGAAAGCCTTCATAAAACATGAGATGTGATGGTAGAGAGTACCAAGAGGCAAAGATTAAAGTTAACTGTTTTCAGTCTTTTCATAATTCATATTTTATTTCATATTAAGCAAATACAACAATTTCTGTATCAAAGGCAAGAACCTGATCCGACATAAACATAACATAACATGAAGTTACATTTAAGTAACTCAGATTTTACAAGACTGATGAGAATTCCTGGGGCAGAGGCGCGGGCCCGTGTGGTTCTCATTGCCAGAGGCTGTTGTCACAGGATGAACGGCACCTTCCTGCAGGCCCCCAGGCACGGGGAGCAGCGCAAAATAAGCTGCTCTGCGGGACAGATTGGCAGGCTATTTACAGGAACTGAGGCTGCACTCCTTATTATCCGGGCAAGGAGCTTAGGGCTCTCCTGGAGAGGTAAACACGCCTTGCCCTGCAGGCACAAGGTGTTTCCAGCCCTTATGGGGAAAAGAAAAAAGAAAAAAGTTTGCTTTCTGACAGCCTTTTGCATTTCTCTCCTATTCCTTCTCCCTGAATCTTCTCACCCCTATATTAGATAAATCCAGTGTTGTCAAGGTTTCTTTGTGTCTGTACTTCCCACATGAAGGGGTAAGATCCTGTAATTATGTGCCAATATGCTACATCAGGGTAGGTGTTTGATCAATACTTACTTTTGGCTAGGTAATTTTTGACCCATTACTCTGAAATAACCATAATAATCACAGGTTTCCTGTAGCAGAATTGGAAACGTTCATTAACACTTTTATTACTGAAAGGAAATCATGTCCTTGCTACAAGTACAAGCTGCAGTGTGCAGTCCATTCCGCACACTGAGCTAACCGTGGGACACTGAACAGGACAATTTCCAGGATTCATTAGCTGAGAGATCTTAAACCTCCGTTGAAATATTTCATCTTACATGTCTCTGATGTTGTTTTACACATTTTTACACATTTTACTTAAAGCAAGACATGACTTCTTAGGCTACAGATTTTTTTTTTCCTTTACCTCCTCAATTGCAGCCTTAGGATTTATTTTAAATAAACCATTTTGCTGATCCATGATAAGGTTTTGTCATAACCATGGGCAATTATATTTATATAGGATGTTCTGTTTATTTTTCAGGACTCTTTCTCAGGATGATCAAGATGATAACCATTTGAAAATAGAGGATATCATTCAGATGGTAAGTTCATCTTGAGAGTTAAACATAAATACTCCTAGAGAAATGTTGTGTGTTTGAGTCAATAAAATGTAACACAACTGCCACTTGTAAAGTACTTCTGGATAGATATACTGTTTTTATACCAGGAATGTCAATTTCAGTTTAGAGATTGTAAGATTTTGGAGCCCCTATCAAAAATGAACATGTCAAAACTTTAGTATTTGGATAAAACCTCAGGGTTTAAAAAAAGGGGAAGATATTAATATATATGAAAATACAAGTGGAGAATATGCAGTGTTTATTAGCCCACATTCATACTCCTGAGCTGGTGTGTGCCTGTTCTATGAATTTCCAGCCGGGTGTTTGTGTTGTCTCCGATTGTTGTTAATCCTCATTTCTCCTGATCCCGAAGTTAATGACAGCCCCACTGAGGGCTCCCAGGCAGCTGCTCATGCCCTGTTGCCCACGGAGAGACCCCTCAGAGCTGTCCTTGCTTTGCAGGCAGACTGCCCCAAGCCCGAGTGCTTCGAGACGCTGTCGGCCATGGAGCTGGCGGAGCAGATCACCCTGCTGGACCACGTCGTGTTCCGCAGCATCCCCTACGAGTGAGCTTCCTGCACACGGGGGTGGGCTTTGGATAACTCCCGGCAGCCAGCAGCTTTATGGAGGTGGCCAGCTCCCCAAAAGCCACTCTTGTTCACAAGTCCTTTAATAATGGCTGATTCAGTCTATTGGAGAATGAATTATTTATTTAATAGACTGTCTTGGTTTGAAAAGCCAGGTGTCTGCTAAGGAATGCAGGAACCTCCTATGAAATGGAGAGTGTAAACCCCCTCTCTCCAAATTATTATGATTTTGAAACTAAGAGGTTCTCAGGCAAAGATATGGGAAGAGGAATAACAGTTCTGTACTAGGAAAATTAAAAATACACAAAACAAGCACTGCCAGGGTCAGACCCTTCCCTGCCCCCTGTGTGTCAGGGGTGTCACAGCCCCATCCCATGGGGGCTCAGCCCTCCTGCAGTGCCAGCTGTGCTGCTGCTGCAGCAGGGATCCTGCACAAGGGGGGAGTTTTCCTCTGCAGCTCCAGGGCTGCTGCAGATGGGCCTGGGCTCCCTCTGGCAATGCAGGGCAGCAGAAAGCTGCTCCTCTGGCAATGCAGGGGGCAAAGGCTGCTGGGGTGTCCCAAAGCTCAGATTGGATCCAGGTAGGAATGCTTGGCTCCTCCCCTGGGCGCAGCATCTCCCCATGGGATGCTGGAATTGGATCAGCCCTGCAGGGACACTCAGTGGCCATGGACAGAAGGTAATTAATAATTAATGGCCCATGGACAGCAGAGATCTCCTGGAGGGAGGATTGGTTGCGGGGGAGATAAAGAACACTGCCCAATGAGCAGAACTGCCCCAGCTCTGACAGATGGAAATAGAATACACACCCATCTAAACCTGAGACATAGACACTAAAATAACAGACATAAGACTTAAAATAAACTAATACCACAGAGGAATAAGGACAAAAAGAAAACTACTAATAGATACATACATATCTATTAGTAGATATGTACATACAGCATGAGGTTAAAGGACCTATTAATGTTACTGCTAGTGAAGAAATAATACAACTTAGCATTGCTTCAGTGGATCTTCCCATCCAGTTGTTGGTGGGGCACACATGGAGATCCTTTCCCTCAATCCCCAGGGAGGCATTCATGGAATCTGTGTCCAAACTCCAGGGAAAAGTCTCAAACACTTTCAGGGTGTAGGAGGCTTCTGCCTCGGTGGTAACTTGTGTGTCTTACAGTTGTAAACCAGTCAGGAATATTTCTTTTATCTCCTCCCACATCTGCTCTCCAGACTGAGATGTTTGTTCTTAGCTGGGGCCTGAGGCCTTTTGGTGCTGGAGATGATCCCTTTGGGCCTTGCAGCCTGGGTTATCTCTTCATATCTGCACCCCCTGTCTGTGGTAGAGAGGGGAGGACAGTCCTGGCACAGAGTGTCCCTTGTGGGGCCAGTGGCCACCAGGCTGGGGTGGCCACCACCCTGCCAACTCAGCCCCCGGCAAAAGGGTTTGCGCACATACAAGGATGACCTGGTGTAAATAGGGTCACAGTGCTGGAAATTGGGATGAGGTGACAGGGGAGAGGGGATAAGAGAAAAATAAATCTTCTGTACAATATTTACCATTTCAGACAGCATTAAAATGGTATAGTGAGATGTTGGAATTAGTGTAAAGCTGTGTCATTAGCTTCCAGCAAATTGAGGTATCCTTGAAATCTGCTTAGGCTGTTACAGATAGACTCTGTACTGTGTTTATGAAGATTTTGTTTGCTTTTTTCTCCCATCAATTTCTAGAGAGTTCCTTGGGCAGGGCTGGATGAAAATGGATAAAAATGAGAGAACGCCGTATATTATGAAAACGAGTCAACATTTTAATGATGTAAGTACTCTCAAATACAGACTTGCTTTCTAGGAACCCCATGGACTGTCTCTGACCTCTGGAACAGAAATAGTGGGTTGTGTTGCGATGTGATGTGATGTGTTATCTATTGGTGACTGAATGCTGCAGCCTCTTTGTAATTAGCAATTTAAATCAAAGCAGATGAAGATTCTCATTTTCAATAATTGGTACTCAGCATTTTAGTGGCAATTTAAGAGAGTAGAACATTTTAAACCGTAGCACAGTGCCTTTCAGCCTACTGAAGAAACTTCAATTTCTCCAGAGAAATTTAACACCAATCCTGTTTAATGCCTTTGTCTCCCTACGCGTCTTTCTCCTTTATCATTTTCCTTGAACTTTACTGGGAGACTTCCAAGCTGATAGCTTGGAGACCTTCCCATTGCATCCCCAACCCTTCTTTCCTGTCCCCATCCCTTCCACCTGCCCCGAGCTCTGTTTCCAATGTTCTTTCCCTGGGTTTATGAATCACAGAATCACTGGGTTGGGAGAGCCCTTCAAGACCATCGAGTCCAACCCAGCCCCAATCCCCCAACTCAACCCTGGCACCCAGTGCCACATCCAGGCTTTGTTAAACACCCCCAGGGATGGTGACTCCACCACTCCCTGGGGAAGCGATTCCAGAACTTTATCACTCTTTCTGTAAAAACTTTTTCCTGATAACCAACCTACATTTCCCTTGGTGCAGCTTGAAATTATGTCCTCTGGATCTGTCAGTGCCTGGAGACAGAGCCCAGCCCCAGCTGAGCACAGGCACCTTTCAGGGGGTTGTAGAGAGTGATAAGGTCACCCCTGAGTCTCCTTTTCTCCAGGCTGAGCACCCCCAGCTCCCTCAGTCGTTTGTGTTCCAAGAGCCATCATTTCTGTCACGCTTACCTGGGGGTTTTCCTGCCTTGCCCGTTAATTCCTGACACGTTAGAAGGGATTGTGCTCCATCACCCTGAGCCCCTGCCTCTCTCTCCATGGCCAGATGAGCAACCTGGTGGCCTCTCAGATCATGAGCTATGCGGATGTGCCCTCGCGCGCCAGTGCCATCGAGAAGTGGGTGGCGGTGGCCGACATCTGCCGCTGCCTGCACAACTACAACGGCGTGCTGGAGATCACCTCGGCCCTCAACAGGAGTGCCATCTACAGGCTCAAGAAAACCTGGGCAAAGGTGTCCAAACAGGTGAGAGGGACACGGCCGCGGCGGGCTCTTGTATTTGCTGGGATGCCTGTCGTTGGAAGGAGGGATGAATCTGAGTCCGTGTTCTTAGAAGGCAAATTTATTATTTTATGATACCATATTATATTAAAGAATGCTATACTAAACAATACTAAAGAATATAGAAAGGATGCAGACAGAAGGCTAAAAAGACAATAATGAAAACTCGTGACTCTTCAGAGTCCTGACACAGCTTGGCCCTGATTTGTCATTAAGTCAAAAACAATTCACATGAAACCAATGAAACAACCACCTGTTGGATAAGCAATCTCCAAACAAATTCCAAAGCAGCAAAACACAGGAGAAGCAAATCAGATAATTATTGTTTTCATTTTTCTCTGAGGCTTCTCAGTTCTGTTCCCATCCCCTGCCGTGCCCAGGGGCTGAGACAGGGCCCCTCCTGTGAATATTGCTGCTTTTCCACCACCTGGGATGTAGGAAATGGAAATATAGAAACTTCCACAGATACTGAAGGGTTTGAGTTGCAGCCTTGGAAGAAGCTTGGATTGATGTAAAAATAAAAGTACACAGAAATTAAGCAGAAAAATTATAAACTTGTGTTTCTATAGTTGTAAGTAAGTATATGCTTTAAGTGAGAAACTGTGTTGGGTAAGAGGGTGAAGGGTTTTATAGTGTAGTAATGTAATTATATAGAGTAAGCTGAGTTTAGATGTTATAATAGAAACATTTGTGTGTACGTGTAATTTAATGTATAACTTTATTATTATCTATAATTATGGATAATTAATCACATATTACATACTATATTTATTATTATATATTATTATACACTATAGATAATAATATATAAATAATATATAATTATATATATTATTTTGTATATATATGTTATATGTTATATGTTATATATGAATTATATATTATAATATATAATATATAATATATAATTTATAAAATAATATGTCTATAATACATATTTATTATAATATATAATTATTATAAGTATATATATAATTATATATAATTTTATCCTATTGGATAAAAGCATCCATAGTGCAGCAGAATTAAGTAAAGGTGATAGGTTAGAAAAACAAAAGAAACTTTGTAACAACTTTCCTTTGCATTAGAATGTTCTATGTGGCATTGTAATGAAGAACTTGTGACTACCTTGAGCTATGGCCGACTTCTTACTCCTCTAAAATCTCACAGCCTTTGAGGCTGATGTTTATCTGAGTAATAAATTGCTTTTAGCCCAACAGTACTCCTATCCCTTCATTAAGGTGTTGATAATAGTGGGACTGGCATTTCCTGTCCAGGAATTTTGCATGTAGCTTTTGTAATCTGTGGAAACAAAATGTTTTCAAGGTAATTGAAAGATGCCAGAGACTATTTGGCCTGAATGGCTGAAATGTTCAAGTAAACTAAATTTAGCTATTTTCTGATAGACACATCTGGTGGTTACAAGCTATGGTTAAAGTCTGGTCGTGTGCCTAAAATAGGAACTGCCTGTGCAAAAAGCCTGTAGGAAGGTCAGGACCTCTCAAATTCCTGAGCTTTTCTACCCAGTAAGAGACTGTTAATAAAAAATCTTCTTTCTCATTTAGGAGCTCAGGTTTAGGTGCAATGAACACCTCCTTTAAACCCTTACTGGCTGCTGACAATGTCAGCAAAAACTGCCAGCCACAAAAACAAGACATGCACATTTTAAAAAAGGCCTGTCAGGATGAAGATAATCCACTTTTTTATGTTCTGTGTTCTAAATGGTTCAGAGAAATACAATTAAAATAAATTCTGACTGTAGCACCTTTTCCAGTCAGGTTTTTCTCAGCTGCTTCACAGCTGGTGCTACGTTCTTCTATTTTAAAATCTGTTTAAAATTCTTTCAGTACAAACTTTTATAAGTGAGTTTACCTCCCAAAATTTTTATGGATAGAATTTGTTTGATTTTTAAACTTTTCAATTAAAAAATAAGAAACCAAACCCACACAGACTGATGTTGTGGCACAGTCCTCTGGTACCTATTGGGAATGCAACCTGGGTTTTTCATCAGCCTGCCAAGTAGAAGAAAGTGACTCTGTCTGCCTACAGCTCTCTCTTAATTGGAAATTCACTTTCAAATAGGATGAATTTCTCATCATTCTCTACACTCAAGTCTCAAGTCAGTAGCATAAATGGGCCGAAAATCAAATTTATTTCACTTAAGAAAGAACTGGGGTCTGGTGATGCCCACTGACAGTGATTTGTGTAAGACATGGATAAATTCTCATTTACCTACTCCGCTTTTCTCTGGAACTTGGAGGCAAAATCAGCGCAGTGCAAGCTCTGAGGCAGTGACCACCCCTTGCTGTCACCAAATGCAGCTGAGGATCCTCAGCCACATGTAGGGTCTGTAATGTTGTTGTGCGCACAGCAAACTGGATTCCAGACCATCAATGTAATAAATCTGTGAGTTTTCCTCCACTTGCAGGCTAATATCAGCATAAACACAGGTTCTGTGCATCACTCATACTGCTGCCTAATCTCCATTTGCAGAAGGACAAAAGGAACTGCAGTAAAGCTGAGTTCTTCATTCAGTAATGCCTGTTGTACTACTCTAGGAAATGGGGTGGGGATGATAAGTGAATTACACCTTTGATAGAATCTAATTCCAGTCATTTACATGCACCAGCAATGACATCTGAAATGCATTTTCTTCCCAGACAAAAGCACTCATGGACAAGCTGCAGAAGACGGTGTCATCTGAGGGAAGATTTAAAAACCTGAGAGAAATGCTCAAAAAGTAAGCCTCCCTACAGTATACAACTGTGTTTTGTTATAAACAGTGGATAGTTCATGGTAAAGATTAATTGGCTGTGATTAAGCTTTAATTTTTTTTTTTTTTGCCTAATAACCTTTTAAATTCTAGGTTGGTTCTATTTGGCAATATGGTTGTGCTGCATATGCTGTGATTTAATACCCCTGATGGGTCAACATAGTAGCTCCAGAGAATTACTGAAACAAATTAAACTATTTTTCTGTGTGAACATTCCCTGTTGGGGTTTCACTTACACTGATAAACTTTTTCAATAAGTGTAAAGCCAGCTTTATAAACTGAAGTTTTCATGAAAAACTGGATTGTTCTAGTTAAGAATTTTAGGGTTTGGGACTAAGCCTGTGTCAGGTCACAGACCCATTCCTATGACAATAAA
Organism: Geospiza fortis; assembly: GCF_000277835.1. Classification (NCBI taxonomy): domain Eukaryota; kingdom Metazoa; phylum Chordata; class Aves; order Passeriformes; family Thraupidae; genus Geospiza; species Geospiza fortis. The sequence goes on along the minus strand of NW_005054431.1, from coordinate 1,685,732 downwards.
TTATGATTCTGTCAAAACATTATGAGAGGAACACAGGGACAGGACAAAGGCACAGGGATGTTTCTTCTCCTGTGACCTCCCAGCCTGCTGCAAAACAGCCTGCTGCTTTTGTGCAGCAGTCCTTGAATATTGTTTTCTTTAATTGATTTGCCGGATTTGATTTTGTTTGACATTCTGTGATTTTAGTATCCAGCATATTCCATGTCAAGTGTTCTACAGTTTATGTAGAACTGATTTCAGCCGTGCAAAAACCTGGATTTTTGTGAACTTTGTAATTGGGAGCAGGCTTTTCAGAATTGAGTGGCATAACTACCTCAAGTGATCTTGAGAGGAGCTGAGAACTGAACAACCAGAATAATTAATGGTCTATTTTAAAGATGCCATTAATATTAGATATTGGGCAGAATGCATTCAATTTATCACAGGCAGATCAAACATAACTCAAGCAGAGCCAGAGGAGCTGTTTGTCCTGGAAAGGAATACAATCCATGGATTAGAACTGGGCAAAGTAATAAAGAGTTTGTGCAAGTTAGAGAAAAATGCATTTGCAAATGTAGCTGCGGGCAAATAAGCTGATTTGTTGGTTTACAGCTGTAACCCACCTGCTGTTCCCTACCTTGGGATGTACCTGACTGACCTGGCATTTATTGAGGAAGGAACACCCAACTTCACTGAGGAAGGCCTCGTCAATTTCTCCAAAATGAGAATGGTAATTTTCAGTTTCCTGAAAATGCTTCACCAACAGGTGTTTAATTGTGTGAGTTAATTATTGATTTCACTGCAGCTCCTCTGAATTTACCTTTGGAGAAGCTGCTTTGGTGCTGTGCGCTAGAGGCAGCGTTGGGAGAGCAATTACTCGATCCAGTCTTCTATCCCCACCTTCTGGCAGGCTGGGAGTTTTCACGGGCTGAATTTGTCCCCAGTTCACTTTCTCAGAAAGGACAGCAAAAGCAGCTGCCTGGAGCTCGTGGAGGAGCAAGAAAAAGCTTTTTTAAATAACCAGAATTACAGGAATGCAGTGATTCACCAGGAAGCAGTAATCACAATGTTCTTTTCAAAGTGTGCTCTGGTCTATCTGAAAAGCACTTTAAAGTTGATGTCTCTCCCAGCGCCGTGTAATGCTGTTTTGTAACGGCTCCTCGGAGGGAGGCATGGAAATTTCTCCTCTAATCTCAGCTTAATGCCCATCTTAGGGCTACACTCTGCAGCAGTCACTGGAGGCACAGAATGGGGAGGTTTCATTATGGGCAGGGTGTTTGCTCACTCAGGGCTGGCTGAGGGATAAATGTTTGCTCTGGGAAAGTGAAGTCCTGGGGAGCTGTTGGGAGATGATCTCTACCCTTCCCTTCCCTCCTCCTGACAGAGGAGGAGTTAGCAGAGGCTAGCAGAGACACAGTAAAGTCTTGTCAGGAGTGAAGTGTTGTGGCTGTAATTGTGACAGGCGGTGATCCCTACCAGGTCTACAAGTAAATAAATATATAAGCTTCCTATAATGAAGTTATATATTTTATATATATAAGTTGAAGTTATATGTGTGTGTGTATACATATATATATATATATATATATGTGGTTGGTGCAGAATTCTTGCTTTGTGTGGCTTGGCTGAAGCAGAGCTGTGCTTGAGCTGACACGCATGTGTTCTTTTTAAAGATCTCCCATA
>NW_005054431.1:1680515-1684020 GCF_000277835.1 Geospiza fortis | reverse complement strand
GCTGCTGCCACGCATGGAGAAGAGGACAGACAGATGCATGGATAGGTCCTTGGGGTGGTGAGACCCTCACCCCGCAGGACCGCTTTGTTTGATGCCTTCTAAAGAAGCTTTGTGCTCCTTTGGGAGGTCTCTGGGGACTGCAGCCTTGGAGGGTGTGAGGGGTTCAGAGGGAGGTGTGTTCCCCCGGCCCTGAGGTCCTGGGATGAGGGTCAGGAGGTGCCCCAAGCACCTGCTGGGGCATCCTGCAATTCTTTGTCCCTTTGCCCTTCTCGGGGGTGATGCAGCTGTGACCAAAGCTGGTCAGTGCCTGCAGAGAAGGCTCATCTCAGACTCCAAAAGGGCAGTTTGGGCTGAGGTAACCTGGCAAAGGATTTGCCCATTCCTAAGAGGAATTAATCCTAATTAATTCTCAGAGTGCTGCAGGTGCATCCTCATGCCAGCAGCATTCCAAGCAGCTGCTGGGTTTCTCAAGGAAACAACACAAGGCGATCTCAGGACCCAAAATGTGCTGAAAGGGAAGGAAAGCTGGGAGATTTCTGTGTCAGTTCCATGCAGCCTGTCCCTCTGTGTTTCCCCACGCCAGGTCACTCACTACCTGCTGGACAAGACCCTCATCATCGACGAGGACACCCTGTACGAGCTGTCCCTGAAGATCGAGCCCCGGCTGCCCGCCTGAGCCCTGCACAGCCCTGCACACAGCTCTGGGATGGGGAACCACGCCTGCCACCACCCAAACACAGCCAGAGACACTCTGACAAGAGTGCCAATAAGAGATACAGAGTCTCGCAGCCTTTCCCTCTCAGGCAACACAAACCTGTGTTGGAGGTGAAAGGCAAAGACCCTTCCTACCTGGCTTAAGCGATTGCTGCTTTGCAAAGATCATGTTTGGCACTAGGGACCATGATTTCCTGGAAAACAGGAGACTTTCCTGTGAACAGGCACTCACTGCAGCCATCTCACGTGGCAAATCAAGGGTACAGATTTAAATGGCGGTAATAGACTCGGGTGTGTTAGGATAAATAGGCAAAGTGAGGTGGCTGGGTTGATGGCTAATTATGTGTTCACTGAGGCAGTAATGGCTGTGGTGTTCTCGTTGTGTTAATTTCATTGAAAAAGCAGGATTTTAGCACTCATCTACTACTTGGAGTGATGTTAAGACAGCATCTAGTAACTTCAGATCTGCAGTTGTTCGAAACACCTGCTGTACATTTCATGCTACTTGTTACAAAACATTTTCTTCTTTAGATGTCTCGTCCACCTTTTCTAAGGCGACTGATTGTATCTATAAAAAGTATTTGTAAATATGTTTTTCATCAGTGAGAGTATTTGCAGCATGGGAAGCAAATGGACTGGTGGAATAGTTGTACATAGTTGCCAACTATGGGTGGGTGGGTGAGGGACCCAGAGGAGTGGTGCAGGGGATGGGGAGCACACAGCTCTGCAAGAGGCACTTTATTTTCCTGCACCTCCTGCAGCTTCTCTGACAAGTCAGGCTACAGGGCACATTCTGGACACACTGTGGAGAGAAATAGATGTCTGTATAAATACCTGGCAGCAGGTGGTGATCAGCAGTGAACACTTGGAGCTGCAGTGGCAGTTTTGTTTTATGTGGAATTGGTGATTTGAAAGACGTCTTTTTTGGTTTTTTTTTTGTTGTTTGTTTTTTGTTTTTTTTTTTGTTTTTTTTTTTGTTTTGTTTTGTTTTGTTCAGCCATTTGGCGTTGACTTAGCTGTAAAACTGAACGTGTCAGTGGCAAACATGGAATGCCAGCAAACACAAAGTATGTATTTTTATCTGAGCTGGTAATTATCGCTTGCTTTTGTTCGAGAAAATGTGCTATTTGTAAATGTTTTCAGAGCCTCTGCTTTTGTGACGTACCAGGTGGACAGATGTCATTTCTAAAGTAGCTGTTGTACTTCTTGTATTTTCCTCATCAAGAGTGGCCTGTTGTAGCTGCATGGGAAGTGAGCTCAAATGCTGTAAAGGGCATCATAGTATAAAACACAGGTGTTAGCACTGTTGAAAACATAAATTGGCTGGAAAAGTGTCCTTACTTTTCCAATGATACTCAGCCAGTTGAAGAAATAGGGCTATATCACCGTATACCTCCCTTAAATCTTCTCAGGGAGACTGAAGTTTAAAACAGATTGTGACTTAGGCCTATTTGATCTGACATCTCTTACACAGTCGTGATGCTTCTTAACGCTGGCGATGAAAAATGGACCTGCCTGGCTTGTGGTTTTTGTCTTTATTTGCACTTTAATTACATTGCTGGCCCAGCCCAGAGCTGCACAACGAGTTCCATTTGTTCTGTCTGAGTGTGAGCGCCAGCATCTACAAATGTACCTTAGCAACTGTAAATTTCATTAAGGTCCTTCTCCACAAGGACCATCTCCTTGTAAATAACTGCATTTACAGGGGAGGTGTCGCAGGGACTGGAAAATTCCTCCATTAGAAAAGCAGGCAGCAGGAGAGAAGGACGTGTTAGGAACACTTTAAATAGCTCTGGCTGATGGTTGCTGTAGAAAATGTTACTTATAGAAGATTTGTGTTGTTAAAAAATGTGTTTGTTTCTTCTGACTAATGATTGACAAGAAGCTGATTGCATCCCAATGCATGATATGAGGAGAAAAAAAAAAAAGAGCATGGTTTTTTTGGACCACAGAACCAACTGACTGTGTATTCTCTGTACAAAACCAGTTACCATTCAGTAGTTTCATAAAACACTTTGAAAGTATTGGAGCAACAGGGAAAACGTGGTCCAAAAAGTGATTTCTTACGTTGTTTCTATTGTTTCTTTGTTAACAAAGAAAACGTGTAACAGCTGTCAGTGTGAATGGGCATCTCTGTTATATGCTGTGAAGTGCTGCTTTATCTGCCTGTACCCGGTTTTACCAAATCTCGATGTTCTTAGGGTTACAGGGTCCGAATGCTCGTCGTGCTCCTGTCAGAGTTCCTTGCTGTGTGCTTCACACGCGTGTGCCGCTCCGTGCATTCAGCGCTGGCTCGCAGGGCTGTGCTGGGCTCCTGTGGCCGGAGGAGGACACGGCGGCAGACCTGGGGCTGAGCTGGAAATCACTGGAAACTGCTCCTTCAACCCCTCTGGGAAAGCACGTCCTGCTCATATGCCAAAGGTTGCCTCTTGCCCCGGTGGCCGGTTTGGGTCATAGTCGGGAGAGTCGTTTGCTTGATCTGTGTTCGTAGCAGCAGCTGCAGCAGCAGAATTGTTTAAAAAATTATTATGGTCACAGTAATGTTTGACTTGCTGATGGCTTCATGTCGATGTTTTTGCTTGGGGATACAATGCTTTTGTTAAAGCACAGGGAAAAGCGAGGGTGCACCTCGTCACCCACAGCCCTTGCCGGGGCTGCACCCCGTGAGCGCAGCTGGAAACAGCTGTTCTGCAGCCCCTGGCAGCCGGGCTGTGGGCTCAGTGCTGCACCTCTGAGTGGCCCGAGTGCCTCTGCCGGAGCCCTGCTGCATGTTTGGGCTCTGGCCATGCTC
>NW_005054431.1:1672343-1680099 GCF_000277835.1 Geospiza fortis | reverse complement strand
GAAAACCTGTAGAGTTCATTCACAGTGGCAGTGTGTGTTCGTCCCGTCCCTTCCCTCTGGCTCCTCCTGTGACACACGGACACGTAGCTTCGCGGTGAGAGGTGACAAGTGGCACTGATCGCCCTGATTTCGGAGTAAGGAGGAGGTCCCCGTTCTCTTTCTGCTTTCCTAGTTTTTAATAATGATTATTGTTCTGTAGGATAAAAAGGAACTTAATTATTTTAATTATTTATTAACTTAAACTGTGTTGATTTTGTTTTCACAACATGTTAATTATCCCAAATTTTCCTTCATGTGTATTATTTATTTTAAGGGTTTTACAAAGACATTGTTTTGTTTGTATGGACATTCAGTCTTTCACCCTTTCACTCTTAGCAACAGCACTAAACCCTGACGATTCAAAACTCTCACCCATTGTGACATTTTTACCCACTCATAATTTCACTCACCAAGGGCAAAACCCTTCAGACCTCATTCTGATAATACCTTAGGCTTCACCGAGAGCTTTTCATAAGTCTTTGGGGATCTGGCTCTCAGCTATTTGCCTGTTACAGTTTTTGCCTCCAAAGGTCAAATGTGTCTGTCTAGGATGCTTCATGTCCAAAATGCTGCTCAGTGATGGTTGTTCTGTTGTACCTGAGGTAGTCTCTGAAGTTCTGTTACCTAGGGCAGTAGATGTGTGTTTATTTGACAGATGTACCTATATGGAACGTGTTGCTTAGTGCACAATCCAGATGTTTCTGCATGTATTGCAACTTCTCTTCTGGCCCGAGGTTATTGCTTTGTATTGTTAGTAAGGCATACCAGGCAAGCTGTTGTGCCTGTGTGCTAATAAACATCCTTTTCTTTCATGAGTTTCAAGAGTCCTCACTGGAATTTATTATTTTACCCCTCGTCGTGAAAAATCCAATCTACTCCTTCTGAGTTACCGAGTCTCTTAGAAAAACAAGAAGTCATTAAAGAAGGAGGGGGAAAAAGTGAAAATTTTGGGTCTGTAATGGGAAAGAATGGTTTGAATTACTGTGTTTTATTCTTCTTTTTCACTCATGATGCCTTGCAGCTGCCATGGGCATCGCTGGTAATAACTCACATTGGGTTTGGGCTTGTGTCTACACATCTCTTGCTTTCTCTGGGCTGGTGTCCTGCCCTGGATTAAAAGGACAGTAAAGGCACATTTTTCACACAGGAAAAGGCAGAAAACACGGTGGTTTGTAAGTAGGTCCTGTCCCTCCCCGTGTGATAGGAAAACAAGTCACATGGAGATAAAATGAGTCGCAAATTGAAGAAAATACTTGGCAGAGGTTGGGAGTTCAAAACCAGGTCTCCAGCTGGTGTTACATGCTTTAATCACTGGTTACAGCTCTTCTGTGTTGAACTCAGTAATTTCATGAAAACAGAAAGATTCCTCTTAAACTTGTTTAAAGAATTAACATTGTAAATAAGTAAACAGCAATGGCATAGCAGGTCTGTGCAAGACGGAGATGCAGCAAGGGACATACTAAAATCAGCTTCTATTCAGTACTTTGTGACCTTGTGGCCACATCTTCTCCATTCTGCTTACATTTTTGGTGTTTCACATAAAAACTGAAATTAACTGAGAGAGCAACTTACCCTTGAAGCTGTCAGCTACTGTCAATGGAAGAAAATAAATTATAATACTTCCCAAGCAGCCTTGTTTACAAGTACTGCAGGATAATTTAATTTCAAGTTGTTTTCCCAACACTTTAAACCATACATTTTACTTATGCCCAGCAGTTGGCTGATTTACATATTTATTTTAAGGCCATCATTGCAGGATCACAGACTGGTTTGGGTAGGAAGGGACCTTAAATCCCACTCAGTGTCACCCCTGCCATGGCGGGGACCCCTTCCACTGTGCCCGTGTCCAGCCTGGCCTTGGGCACTGCCAGGGATGCAGGGGCAGCCCCAGCTGCTCTGGGCACCCTGTGCCAGGGCCTGCCCACCCTGCCAGGGAACAATTCCTCATTGCCAAGATCCCAGCCAGCCCTGCCCTCTGGCACTGGCAGCCATTCCCTGGACTCTCCAAATAAATCTGAGAGCACCCAGCCCTCTTTATTGTTGGCCACAAAGCAAGCAGGGGAAGCTCGTGGTTAGAGGCTGTTCAAAATCCTCAGCTCTGCGAAGAAATGAGTCTTGGCTGATTGTGCAAAGGTAATGAAAAAGTGTGGTGGTGTTCACAGGGGTCCCAGGACGAGGGAGGAGATGAGAATCTTGACTCCATGTTTCAGAAGACTGATTTAGTATTTTACGATATATATATATTATATTAAAACTATACTAAAAGAATAGAAGAAAGGATTTAATCAGTAAGCTTGAAAGGAAAGAAGTGGAATGATAATAAAATCTTGTGACTGATCAGAGAGTCTGAGCCAGCTGGACTGTGATTGGCCATTAATTAGCAACAACCACATGAGACCAATCACAGATGCACCTGTTGCATCCCACAGCAGCAGATAACCATTGTTTACATTCTGTTCCTGAAGCCTCTCAGCTTCTCAGGAGGAAAAATCCTAAGGAAAGGATTTTTTATAAAATGTGTCTGTGACAAATAAGAATTGTGAAAACTGAATAATGTCTTGGAAGCTACACCCCGGTATTCTGGCCCAACTCGTGTGTAGCCTTAAAAGAAGGAAAATTAGAGAAAACCACATTTTTGCTTGAAATTTCCAGTTTCAAAGAGGACTGAAGCAGTGACTGGTGCTTGTTCCAGCTCCTGGCTGCTGGACACAGCTCTGTACAGGGGGGTTGGGAGATGTAGGGGCTGCAGAATCACTTCAAGTTTGTTTTCTCAGAGGTGCCACTGTGAGACACTCTGGGTTGGGTGGACAGAATTATTGCTAAAAACTTATCATCTTCTCTCACCCTACCCTCCCTGGAAGTTTATAGCACTGGGGACAATACCTACAAATCACATCTAGATCCTTGACATGTTTCATGCAGAGCAAACCCAGAACTTTTCCAGACAGAGAAGACACAAAGTCTTATCAGCACCTCATATTCCATTTGAAATAGCAATATTTTGTTAATTCCATTTTGTTTGCTGTGGAAATTTCATGTCCCATGGGAAAACCATCTGGAAAAGAGGACCTTTTTCCTTTTCTAGCCATGCCTCCCTGGGTTTCCGTGACAAAGAAATGCTGGAGCACCATGGTGGAAAGAGAGAAGGTGTCCAGGGTTCAAGATCTTGTCAGCTGTGGTTTTCTGGTCATTGCTGGTTTGAACCCCCTGACAATCAACATCTCAGAACTGATTCACTTGTGTCTGCAATGCAGCTGGGAAAAAGAAAAAGGAACACTTTTTGGATTTTGGAGATTCCTGCTTTTCCAAAGGGTCATTTCCATGTGTAGCAAAACCCTTTCTCCTCCCTTTAGCCAGAAAACACACTGCTAATTATAGACAGCCTTTCCTCTAGTGGATGTCCTGTGAAGAGCAGCTTTAATAAGTTAAAAATAGCTGGGGTTATTTTTAAAAGGTTGGTTGGGCCTCGTTGAGCTCTTTATTTAGTGGAGATGCATTATCACCTTGGGGAGCCTTTCTCTGGAGGAGCCACAAGTGTGGGATGGCTGCTCTGTGCCCTTGGCCAGCGTGTGCCCATGGCTCACACCAGGTGCTGGCTTTGCTCCCCAGCCCCTGCGTGGGGATGCAGGGCTTGGATGCCCCCAAAAAGGGATTTTTGCCCAGCCTGAGCCCCCGGTGGCTGCACAGTGTAAGGGGATATTGAGCATCCACAGTCACGAGGAATTCTCAGAGAGAGGTCAGGGTAACCCCTGGGTATCAGCTGTGCTCTGCTCCTCTGCCTTATTCTGAATCCCAGGAATTACAGACCCATGGGGCTGGAAAAACAGGAATTGCTATTACACTGGGGGACAGTCCAGCCTCCAGTACAGAAGGACATTGTGTCCAGTGGCTTTTTGCTGCTCTAATTTAGCAGAGCTCTGCCTTTGGCAGCAGGAGAGACACTGATCTGTGTCCTTGCAAAGCTCCTCAGGACACACACAGCCCCCTCCAACCCCAATTCCACACACAGGATTTGTGAGAACAGCTCAGCCCATCACTCCTATCCCGGCTCCGTTCACTCCCAATAAATTATGCCCTGCACACAGAAACTTGACTTCAAATAAATTCTCTTCTAAATAATTGTGGCGATCAGAAAGGCCCTTCCATGAAACCTTTGCCTTGCAGGTAACTGCCCCGTCCAGCAGCTCCCACACCAAACTGCAGGTGCTGTGCAGGGGCAGAGGGATTGGTGTGAACTGCAACTGAATTAATGCTCAGCTGCTGCTGCCTCCCCAGCATCAGCAATGGAACCACAGCAGCACTTCAGTTGGTGGGCAATTATATTGGAGATGAAAATAGGGGGTTATTTATGGATGATCCTTGGCGTCCCAACTGTTTCAGCAGCTGAGTTTCTCACAAAATAGACCACAGACCAGCAGTAAAGCCAAACTATTTTTTAAGTATTAATGATAGATTCTTCAGAAATCATTAAGGAACTTGCTAACAATGTTTTTCCTGGTGTTTGTGCTGTAAATTCACAGTATGGGGTTTGTTTGCATCTCCTGTTCTTCCAGGCTCTCAGCTGGCAAGATAGCTTGAACCTGTGCATAATCCAGCCAGGCACTTCATGCCATGCCCTGCTTCCAGGGGAAGTCCTGGTCTGTTCAAGGCCTTCCTGAAAAAAAGGTGAAAAATTAAAAAGTAGCTGTGTGTGTCCGTCACGAGCCATGGATTTCCTTACTATTACTATTTCCTTACTATTTCCTTACTCATGCTACCTCAAGAGATCCACAGTTGTTTTTTCCTCTATCAACACCAGGAACACACTGTGGGGTTGGTGAAAAACTGGTGTGGCTAACCGGCTGTATCCAGATGCATTGATCTGGAATGGCTGTTGTGGTTTTAATTATTGAGGGTGTGCATGGCTCCCATTAGCCCAAAGCAGGCATGACATTTTAGGGGAGAGATGCCTGTGCTTTGCAAAGTTTCAAAATTCTGAAATGCAGGTTTAGGAAAATCCTATGTAAAATTGAATAATAAATGAACAAAAGGAAATTTAATTTTTTTTTAATCTGCACAGTGCTGGCCTCTGTGCTCCTCTATCAGCCTTGACACATGCTCAGCTCTGGTGGGAGCAGAGCCAGGTGAAAGAAACTGATTATTCTTTCATGGTTTCCAAACCATTGTGTGTTATTTCCTACTGTAATTCACTGCTACAAAGCTATAGAGATACAGCAATTCTAAATGCAATATAGTAGTATAATAACAGTAATTCTACATGAGAGGCTTCAGAGGCCACTTCACGTTTCTGGGTCCCTCTGCCTTACAGTCAGGAATTAATGCCATGAATTAAAAAGTGAAGGGGAGGAGAAACAGCCCCAAATTCCCTGCTGTGACCTCAGCTCAGCTCCCTGCCCTGACCCGTTCCCACTGGGACGGCAGTGAGGAATTCTGGCACTGCCCTGCCCTCGTGTCCCTCTGGAAAGTTTTGGACAGGACTGACCTTTCCCTTTCCCTTTCCCTTTCCCTTTCCCTTTCCCTTTCCCTTTCCCTTCTGGCTGCTCCTGAGCGGGTCCCTGGGGGAGGACCAGCCTCCCTGCCCGTGTCCATCTCTGTCCATCCCTGCCCGTGTCAGTCTGTCTGTCCGTGCCGAGCACTGAGAGGCGTTCGGGGGATGATGTTTGTGAAAAACGTCAATCACTTGGCATCAGTTTTTAAAATTTTAAAAGTTTAATAGTAATGAAATTGTTATAAAAATTAGCAATATAACTAGAGTAATAATAATTTGGACAATTTGAATTAGGACAATATGAGACAATAGAAACAAAGAGTTACAGATGGTCCGGGTACCTCTTTCCGGGCAAAATAAGCCCGAAAAAGGACCCACGTTAACAGAGGATTAACCCTTAAAAGCAACAGCCTGTTGCATATTCATACACCTCATCCATGATGCATAAATTCCATTCAAGCACAGGATTCTGTCTGGGCAGTGTCAGCTTCTTCCTCTCAATCCTGGCAGCTCTTCAGGGCTGAGTGAGGCAGGAAGAAGTTCGTTTCTCCTGATAATGGGGCAATAAATTCTCTTTCTCTGATAGATTCAGGTGTCCTGTGGCTGCTATCTCACTGTAAGTCCTTTCTTTAAAAAAGTATCCTACATAGCATAGTTTCTATTTTAACATTTTGTTATAACCTGCAACTATATTTAACACACTACTTAAGCAAATTAATACAGCATCAGTTTCTAACACAACACATATAATGTTCATTGTAATATTTGTGAAAAGCCAATCATAAAATACACATTTTTCACAAGGTTGCTGCCACATTCTGCTCACACCCTCAAGGGCACCCTTGCCCAGGCAAATGCCACTCACGTAACCCAGCCGGGCAGGATTGGCCCCTGCAGCAATTATTTTGGTTTCCTCACCTCCTCCTGCCCGTCTCAGATTTCCTGGGCTCCTGTTCGTGCCCAGCTCCGGCTCCTTTCACACTCTGGGCTCGCTGCAGGCAGCAGGACGTCCCTACCTCCAGCTCCAAGGTCAGTGAGACTGCACATATATTGCTTTTCTAGCCTCAAACTGTAGCATTTCCAATGCAAGGGGTTGTTAAAAAGTGATTCAAAGCACCACAGGACGGTGGTGCTAATTTGGTTGTAATTTATTGATTGGCGCAAGTACTTTGGTGCAGGGAAGTATGTGCCAGCCCCCACTATGCAGCTGCTTCAAATAATCTAATCACAGAATTATTAAGGTTTGGAAAAGACCCCTAGGATCATAAAGTCCAGACATTAATGCTGACCCTTAAGTAACAATTTTAGTTAGAGAAAGATAAGTCTCTTTGCAGATGTGTAACAAGTTCAGAGAAAATGTTATTACATGAGTTTTTTGTGGTTTTGATTGTAGCTCTCTGCACTGCGAAGATGAGAGGTTTATACTGCAAAATGGCACCAGATTGGCTCAGAAGGGTGAGCGGTGCCTGCACCTTGGCTGGGCTTTGGCAGGAGAATTTGGGCATCTGGGTCTCACCTGGTCGGGTGTGACCAGCCAGACCTTCAGCTGACAGAAACCAAAAATCATGGTGGTACCAAGGGGTTGTGTCTGAGCTGTGAAGAGTTACCATGCCTGCTCTACCCACACGAATCTGGCCACAGGTGCATAGTTTGGAATTTTATCATTTTTTCTTCCTTTTTCCTTTTTTTTTTTTTTCCCCCTCCAAATTAGTAAGTCTTTCTAACCTTTTGCTGTCCCTCTGGAATTACGAGGAGGAAGAAACTGGAATGTGGTTGATGTTTTTTGGTAGAGATGCTCCTCGCTGTGATTAAGGCACTGTCAGAGCCATGCCTGCCCTTGGTGGTGTTTCTGCACTTCGGAGACTGCATCCCAAAGCCCGGATGAGTCAAAAGGGTTTCAGTGATGCCGAGGGTGAGCGGGGAGAAACTGAAAAAAAAAAATCACCAATATTGCTCCTTGGGCTTGGCTGCTGTAATGTGCGTCGTGCTCTCTGAGCTGCAGGGCGATGCAGCAAACCAGGGGGGATGTAAACTGATTTTGGGTGTCTAAAAATGGCCTCTGAGGCCAGCAGTGACTCATGACAGTCACTGCAGATGTTTCTGAGGCTCCAGAACCTTCCATGGACGGGCGGGGAAAAGCTTTCCAGTGCCCTCTGTAGGCCTCAGCTCGAGCTAGGGATGGCTTGGAGGAATTGCTTCTCCAATAGGAAAGGCCAGGCTCCGTGTCCC
>NW_005054431.1:1664284-1672319 GCF_000277835.1 Geospiza fortis | reverse complement strand
TACCCCTGGCCCCTTCCTGCCCTCCGGGCAAGGGAGAAATACTGGATAGCCAATACCTGTTTAAAAGCACCCAGGGGGAGGGTGGAGCAGGAAACTTCCTCTTTAAACCAAGTTCAAGAGAGTGAAGTATTAAGAGAAAAAACACTTTTTAATGTTATTTTTAAAGAAATACTAGAATTTAAAAGAAATATTAGAATATTAACTTTTTTATGTTATTTTTAAAGAAATATTAGAAATATTAGAATTAGAAATATTAGAATTAGAAATATTAGAATTAGAAATATTAGAATTAGAAATATTAGAATTAGAAATATTAGAATTAGAAATATTAGAATTAGAAATATTAGAATTAGAAATATTAGAATTAGAAATATTAGAAGTTTTGAGGTTCCTGGGGTTCAAGCTGTGGCTACAAAGAGCCCCTGCACCTGAAGTGACACCTGCAGTCCTCTGGGCTGCTCTTCAGCCAGCTCTAGCTTTGCTGTAGTGACTCCTTCCAAACCTCTGTCTCCATTTCCAGTGCACGGCAGGTGACACAGACGGGAGAATGCAGTTTGAAGCCCAGGGTTTGAACTGTCCCAGGGCAGGAGAGCGGTGTCCTGAGGGCAGGTCACAGGGAGCTGAGCGCAGGGACAGGGCTCTCTGGCCACGGGAGTCCTGCCTTGGAAAGGCAGCGCTGCCCTGGCTCTGCTCTGGCTCCCCCTCTGTGGCGCCGTGAGGATGAGGAGGGTGCAAGGAGGAGCCCTGGGTTTGCAGACCCTGGAGCTGGTCTGGATCTGCGCTGCACCTGCCTGACCTGGAGGATTCCCGGGGAATTGTGACGGTGCTCACAGGGGTTCTTGGATGAGGGAAGGGACGAGGATCTGACTCCTTGTTTCAGAAGGCTTGATTTCTTATTTTATTATACATATTACATTAAAACTATACTAAAAGAATAGAAGAAAAGGTTTCATCAGAAGGCTGGCTAAGAATAGAAAGGAATGATAACAAAGGTTTGTGGCTCAGACAGAGTCTGAGCCAGCTGGGCTGTGATTGGCCATTAATTACAAACATCCAGCATGGGCCAATCACAGATGCACCTGTTGCGTTCCACAGCACCAGATAACCATTGGTTACATTTTGTTCCTGAGGCCTCTCAGCTTCTCAGGAGGAAAAATCCTAAGGAGAGGATTTTTCATGAGAAGATGTCTGCGGCATGGAATTGCCCCAAAACTGCTCCTTGCGGAGGGAACCTGCTGCAGGGAGGGTGTCTCTGGGACAGCTGCTGTGTGCCCTCCCCTGTGCAGCTGCCCTTGTGCCTCTCTGAGAGGTGGCACGAGCTCAGGCGACCTTGGGAGCGAAACCCTGCAGGGCTTTGTGCAGCCGCAGGGCAGCGAGCTGAGCTCCATCCCCTGGCCTGGGGCACAGGGGCATCCCCAGCAGGAGCCTGGGGCAGAGCAGGCTGGCAAAAAAGGGGAAAATGCACAAGGCAAGCCCTGCAAGCGTTTTGGCAAGGTGAAGGAAAAAAGGGAAGTTTATTTTCTGACTCCAACATTTATAGTTTTCTAAGAGTGACAGCGGGTTGGAGGGTGACAGTGCCACCTCTCCAATGACACTGGGCAAACCAACAGTCCATCAACTCTCTCTTCTTCTATAAAGGAATGCAAAACAATGAGTTATTTACAGAAAGCATGTGAGAAAGTTCACTACAAGAATGCCAACATCAGAAGACTTAGAAGATCTTAAAAACTAGGGTGACAGGCTCACACAGCCTAAAACACCTTGGAAGAAAAAGCTTGAGGAATGAGAGGAAAACCCAACCACAGCCCTAGCTGTAGGAAACACACCTGGTGCAGAAAATGGGCTGGGACACGAAATCCGAGCCTCCTTCCCCAGCAGAAAAAGGGGGAACTGCTGAGGGCTGTGCCACCTGCCCAGGACAGGAGCACAGAGAGGCTGCAGGGCACAGCAGAGCAGCTCAGCCCTGGGACAGCCCAGTTTGATTACATGACTGAGGCCTCGTGCCAGGAATCCTGGCAGTCTTGTTAAAAATCTAAAAAATCTTTTAAAAATCTTTTAAAAATCTTTTAAAAATCTAAAAAATCTAAAAAAATCTAAAAAAAAATAAAAAAAAAATTCTAAATCTAAAAAATAAAATTATTACAGTTCATACCCAAAAAAGGCGTTGTCTCTAATGACATAAGACTCAGATCTCTCCTGGACAAATGACTCAGTAATAATAATCAGTGCAAGTTTAGATGCAGCTAGTCCTGTCTAAAATAAAGCCCAAATTCTCATGTAGTTGTGGCGTACTGAAAAATTTTGAAACTTACAGAAGTTTGGTGCAATTAATGAACCACTTACCACAGATAAAATTTTGAGTAGACATCAATAAATCATCATCAAGAGCCCTGTAAGAATTTTTTGTCAGTGCCTTCAGAATCCTCCTGCAGAGAAGAAAACTCCTTTGCTTATGAGGAGGCATTCCAGTTTAAGGAGGAAATGAAAGTAATGGTAAAAAAAGCCTTGGTGGGACTGAGAGGGTTGCAGACAACCCCATCACAGGCCATTGATTCCAATTGAACAGATATGCAGGCCAGGATTTAGAGGTTTTGGGGTTTTTTTGTAACCTCTGGTTGATTAATCCTTAGAATTTATTTCTCTTTTACTGTCCGCACTGTCTCTGAATGGTTTTGAGCACAGAACAGATGTGCTCCTAAGGGAGGAGCTCTCCTTCCAGCACAGCTCAGGCAAACACTCAATTCTTTCCCAAGGGTTAAAACTGATACCCTCAAAAATTCTTCTGGTCGTGAAACATTGCTCTTTCCCCTTCCAGCTGCACTGTGGCAGCACCACAGACGCTCACAGGAACGTGGATTTTCTATCATGAGCACAAGGGAAGGCACTCAGCAAAGTCCTGCAAGAGGAAAGTCCTGCAAGTTTCAATTTTTAGGTCAAATTACCCTGGTGAAAGTGAAATCCTTGCAGTGGAGGCCTAAGGATGGTGTGTGGTGAAACCTGAATGGCAGCACAGCAATTCCAGCAAAGTGCTCCTGGGGAAAACAGACCCCTTTAATCAGAGGTAATGAGGGTGCAAGCCTGCTGCAGTGGCAGGCTGACAGTTTATTAATGATTTGAGGTCAGACTTCACAAAAAAAGCTTTCATGAGGATCTTTCCTTAGTTTGGGGCCATTCCATTCGGACTCTTTTACATGAATCTTTTAAAATGTTTGTTTTGAAGCAATGCATTACTTTAAAATAATTCTATCTCTTGAAGAATGGACCACACCCCCCACCACCCAGATGACATTGTTTCTTGCCAAATAAAGTTTTTATTCATTTTGTGCCCTCATTTCGTAAACAAAACCTGGTTTTGCTGAGCTGTGCACCGTGTTTCTGTGCAGTTTTTGTGGCGCTGCCTGGGCTACAGGACATTCTCAGGACTAGAGCCCACCCGTGTGGCCAAAGCTGAGAGCCAGGAGCCACGGCCTGGGCTGAGAAGGGTCACACTCACCTTCCCACTGTGATGAATAAGAAGCTTGACTAGGCCAATATTCAAGCAGCAATCAATTTATTAATTAATATGGTAAAATATGAGCAATACAGTGCTGGGTACAGTGGGGGAAGTTTTCCCTCCAACTGCACACCGATAATTGAGGATTACAGGTATTTATAGGGGCACTCATCAGCTTTTTTGGCAGTTTCTATTCCCAATTTTTTATACATCAGCAATATTTATTCCAAATTATTACATCACAATTCTATACACTACTATGATTTAGTTTCTCTCAGGATGTGTTTTTAAAGGATGTCCATCTTCCCTTGGTTGAAACCATCAATCCTTGAGGTGATGTTCATCTTCCTTTCTCAAGCTGTTTTTCTCTGCTTTATTAAGGTGTGAGAAATGCATATTTCCTTTATATACATTCCAAAGCTATAGTTTCAAGGATACAAGCAATATTCTAAAATTATACTTCAAATGGTTATTATTGCAGAGCTCTTTATGGATTAACTACAAGCAAAAAGCAACATCCTTAACACTTTAATTCCAATGCTCCTAAATTAACCAGGGTTAATTTCAAACAAAGGTTGGGTTCAAAGGCCTTCCTCCATGCTTTACTTGCCACAGTTGTTATCAGAATTCGCAACTGTCCCATTGTTGGTCTCCACACGTATCACAATCACAAATACACACATTGTATGAACCTGACACGAAACACGGCTTTGTATTTCACACCACAGCACTCCAGGTGATGTTTTCCTTGTCCTTTCACCTTCCCCTTGGCACTAGGCAGTCACAAACTGGCGATTCCCTGCTGCCATCAGGAGGTTGTACCTTCCACTGTAACAAGAGGTGTGTGGTTAACCACCGTGTTGTTTGTTGTTTTCTTTTTAAAAACCTGTTTTACTCTGTTTTATGTGTTTTTAGGTAGACAACCTGCGCAGTCTGCGGTGTCTCCAGTGTGGGAGGCTTCTAGGAGCTGCCAGAGAAGCGTCTGTCAGGTAAAGCAGAGCCTCCTGAGGGCCGGGAAAACCTTCCCCGTGGGCCAGGGCTGAGCCTGCAGCCACAGTGCTGCCCACAGGGGACACGCCTGGGCTCTGGGACACCACACAGTGATAAATCAACCTGAGCTGTGGGGATTAAAGCCCCGTGAGAAATAAGAGCGAGGAAGGGTCCTCAGCTCACTCAGCAGCACGGCCACAGCCTCCCACCTCAGCCATGGCACGAAGCCTGCGCCCTCGGGGTCACCAAGGAGGTCTCTCTGCCTTTCCAAAGTGCACCTTTCCCTCCAGGGCTCATCTCTTCCTTCTCCCAGGTGTTTCCTCTCCCTCTCTGCTGACAGGCTCTGGGTCCTGTTCGCACCCTGTGTCCCACAGTGCAGCTCAGCAGAGCTCAGGGGGAGCAGACGGAGCCCCTGCAACCTCTTCACCATTCTTTTGGAGGTTATACTAAACTCCTGAAAGCATTCGATTTCAGTTTCAGTGAGCAAATTCCCAATACTTTTCTTACAGATTTGGGTTGGGCCTGCTCTGGGGATTCCAGGTCACAATTACCCTGCTCTGCCTCACGCTCCTTCCTAAACCACCCTGCACCTGATTCCTCTGATTTCATCAGATGTACAGGCCGCATCTGTCCCCTGAACAACACAGGGCTCCGAAAAATCCACATGCTGGTGGAGGTGCTGGTGGGTGCCTGGGGCTGCTCAGGTCGCGATGTCATCATCTGCAGTGGGATTCTGATGCGGCTGGCAGCTCTCAGGACAGGTTTCTGACTGCCGGCCGGCTCCCTGCAATGGTGACACAGAGCTGTAAATACACGGAGCTGTTGTGAGAACACACACGGTGCCTCGCCGGCAGCTGGGCATGGCAACAACGGCTCTGCGCAGGTTAGTCGGGAGGAAATATTTCCAGAGTGTGGGATGAGGGTGCTATACTGCGAAAAGGCACAGGAACGATCTGCTAAACACGCAGGAAAGAAGCCATCAGAAAAACCTCCACCAGAAAGCTCTCACTGATCTTTATTTACAGCCGAACACACTGGTACTGCGTTTTGGGAAGGGAAATCCTGTCGCAGTCACCAGAGCCTGTCCTGAAGCTCACCTAAACAAATTCATAGATCCAGGGAGAATCTTTCAGTGAAAAAATACTGACATTTCTGTCAAACAATCAGCACCTTTCTCTGGAAATGCAGTTATATTAACTGGATATTGTGTTTCAAAGGCGTGGAGGGGACGGAATGAAAATATTCTGGTAAAAAATTGCGGAAGCACAACAGAGGACACAAAACAAATTACTCCAAACTTGGAACACACCGTGTTCCTCATGTCACAAATGTGACTGGCATAGAAAGAAAATACTGGTTTGCAACATGAAAATATGCAAGCATAGAAGAACTATAAATATGCAAACACAAATGAAAATATAGAACTAAAAATATGCAAGTACAAAAAGAAGAACTTTTTACCAAGTGAGAAGATAAAGGTGCAACATATTGCATCTGTCTGGGCAAGAGAGAGAAAGACAAAGTAAAGAGTTTGGGTGTAACTAACCCAAATCTATAGGAAAATTATTGGGAATTTTCTCACTGAAAATAAAATCAGATGCTTTGAGGAGTTTAGTATAACCTCCAAAAAAATGGTGAAGAGGTTGCAAAAATAATCACACTTGAAAAAAACTTTTGGTAAAACAACTGAAACAGCAGATCCTGGGAGAAATGTCATGGGTTTCTTGTAAACCTTCCATGCTCATTTCCAAAAGGTGAACTCACCAGAGTCCAGCTTGAAGAAAAAGCTCCTGTCAGTTACACAAATTAGAATTTAGATTCATAGAATTTTCCTTTGTTTGGACAGGAGTTGTATCTCCCTAAGGAACTCACAGCCACCAGCAATCCTCATCCAAATCTGATTCCTGTAAGGAAAAACATTCCCTGCCTCCCTCAGACCCCCAGGTGCCAATTTCCTGGCCAGCCTTAGAGCTCAGGCACAGTCCCAGCAGGACCAAGCAGGACAAATATAAGTTATAGAGCACACGTGCAAACCCCCAAATTTTCCCCCAAATTTCTCTGAGCACCCCAGAGCAGCAGGAGCTGCTCAGGGAGATGAGTTTGCTGAGTTTTTTTGGGGTGAGGTGGGGCTGCTGCTGCAGCGCTGGAGCTGAGAGAAACAAGGCTCACTCTTTAAAATGTTGACAAGTTTAATAAGGGATAAAAGGGACTTTTGCAGCCCTGGGTGCATGGCAGCTGCCAGAGGCATGCAGTAAACTGCAACAGTTTTTCTTATATACCTTTTCATGGTATTGGTTAAATACATATTTATGAGTATTATACATATTCAAACTTTCCTTTGAGTTTACATGTCCTGGGAATTCTTTTGCTTGGTCTGACTCTTGACTGGTCTTTTTAAAGTGCATGTCATACTGCAGATGAAATTTATAAATTTCATTTCCTCACAAGGCCCCCTGTTCTGTGATTAGACAACTCTTGATAGTTGAAGGGTCAGTGGTAAATTTCTCTTTGCATTCTTCCAATGTTTATTTACTTGATTCTTTTCAATGTTATCTTACCATACAGATAAGATACTCCACCAGTACGTTAAATCAACATTAGCTATTTCACACAACTATCCAAAATATTCTCACCACTGTCAGTTTGTGACACAAACAACAGCATTAACTACTTCTGCAACAGTTAATGGCATAATAATAGCATGTAGTCTCTATTTTGATATTTTGAGAGAGCCTAAACCACAATATATTCATCACACTAAAACATATAATCCACGCAGGATTAACAAATTACACGACATCAAAAGCAGATAAAAAGTGATTGCAAACTGCTATAAATGAATTAGCCAATTTGATTAATAAGGAGAATTTATTCCATAATTAAAATACAATTGTAAAAAGGCCACAAGCAAAGCTCAGACCAGGCTAACGGAGTCAGGTGAGGCAGGTGGGGCACTCTGGCTCCTCTCCTCTGTGCACCACCAAGACACAACTCTCACAGAAAGTCTTTTTTATACATTTCCAAGCTCCAAGGGTTGCCAGGGAGGGTTTCTTGCTTTCCTATCCTTGATCCTATCCTTTTAGTGTATTCATGTGGTTTTTCCTTTCTTGCTGCCGCTCTTGCTGAGAGTTTCCTGAAACTGGTAAATAATTCACTTTGTTAGATGTAAATCTCCTGCAATATACATTCTAGGAGACACAGATTTATCTTACGGATGATGCATATCGAACCCATATTGCTGGGGTTTGCTCAGACAAATAATCCTCTGGAATCAACATTTCTGGAGATGAATATTCAGGCTAGGATTTTTTGGTGCATATCACTGTAATCTCATCAGAGGGAATTTCCCAGAATCCTCCTTTGGCATGCCAGGATTTCCACCAGGTGAGATTAATGCAGCCTCAGCACGAATTTATACACATCACCTGGGGTGGTGTTTGCAGGGGTCCCAGGACGAGGGAAGAGATGAGAATCTTGACTCCATGTTTCAGAAGGCTGATTGTATTATTTTATTATATATATATTATATTGTATAATATAATATAATATAAT
>NW_005054431.1:1661119-1662750 GCF_000277835.1 Geospiza fortis | reverse complement strand
CAGCAGCACAGCCCCAGCTGTGGGTGTGGGATGCAGGGCCAGCGCTGCTGACAGCGCCTCTGAAATGAACATGGGCAGGAGACTTTTCTCCTTTTTAATGCCTTTATTTAAGGTGATCAGCTCGGGTGCAGAGAACCAACTGATCCATGCTCATGCCTCCGCTGCTCCCAGGAGTGACTCGTCCTGACCAGTGGACAAAACCGCACTCTTCCTCCTCCCAGGAGAAGAAGGAAGAGGCAACTTTGTCCGCTGGTCCGTGGGCAGAGCTGGGTGTTCCGCCCTCACCAGAGCATTGGGAAATCCCTTGTTCTTTGAGTCTGACCTTCAGGGTCCTGCCTCTAGCCACAGTCGTACATAAAGCAAATCACTACCAGTACAAGATAGCTGGGGACTGACAGAGTTGAAAAATCCCTTGCTAAAGCCTAACATCCTTATTTTCCCTGGCTTCATTCACCCTGCTGCTTTCTGGACATAATAATGCCAAATTAAACCAAACCCTGGTATTTCAGAAGAGGCATTGCCCAGCTGGCAGGACACACAGTCCCTCTGATCTCCACCTGGGCTGTGAGCTACAGAGCACCTCTTCATCTGGACTTAAATCGCTGTCTGGCTGAACAAATCAGTGCTGGGGCTCTTTCCTGCCTGGCTGAGATGTCCCAGTGGGGCTCGGTGCCCTCTCAGATCTCTTTGTGCCCCATTTCCCTGACAGCCCCACAGCACAAAGCACAGTGCAACACGGGGTTTGTTCAGCACCAGCAGCTTCCGTCCCTCCTAAAGCCCAACGCAGCATGTAAACCAAGGATAATGACACTTTTAGCTTCACAAATTGTCTGGGGCGGTGTCACAATCCACCCTTACGAACGGGATTAATGATGGTTCATTAACTGATCTCAGAGTGCAAAAAACCGACATTGCACAGGGGTTTGCAGTAATAATATAAAAAAAAATGCACCTTTATTGAATGACCACAGCAAATGCCTTAAGGGGGATGGGGGAAAAAGGGAAAGAATAGGGAAAAGAGAGGGAGGAAGCAAGGTGCCCCTTCTCCTTTCACTGGGTTCAGTGTCCCATGGCAGCAAACACACCTGGAAACAACAGCTTGGCAGGCCAGAAGCTGTGCTCAGGCCTCAGGATCTTGGTAAGCAACCATCCAGGATTCCCACCAGGGTCTTTTCGGTGGTCCCAGTTTCTGTCCTTTCACAGATCGTGAGGCAGATGAGAGAAACTTCGGACAGAGACTCACAGGTGACTGTCCAGGGCACACAGTAATCCCTTGGTATTGGAAAAATACCAATATAGCTGGATGGGATGTGCCTTGGCTTGTCTGGCCCTTGCTGCTTGACCAAGGGCAGCAGCTGTAGTGTTTCACCCCACAGACACCTTTGGCTGGCTGGTGTGTGGTGTTTCACCCCAGAGACACCTTTGGCTGGCTGGTGTGTGGTGTTTTACCCCACAGACACCTTTGGCTGGCTGGTGTGTGGTGTTTCACCTCACAGACACCTTTGGCTGGCTGGTGTGTGGTGTTTCACCCCACAGACACCTTTGGCCAGCTGGATGCTGCAGCTGGGTGCATGGAGACCAGCCCAGGCTTGCAGGAGCTCAGCTTTACCTTGGTGGAGAAGCTTTAAGGC